>NW_010297366.1:0-41112 GCF_000700745.2 Antrostomus carolinensis | reverse complement strand
CCCTCATCATCGTGTTGCAAATTAATTGCAGAGAAATAAAAGAATGGCTGGAAAGAACAACGCTGTGTGATACAGTCTTATACGTGGATGCCTGCCTTGCTGTGTACCAAGGACATTTTTGCCCAGGTGACTTACTCAGTTTCTGTTGATGTCCTTGTGCTGGAGAAGGGCTGTCTACAGAGTGGGTACGATCAATGTTTGGCCATTATGAAAGCCAGAGTGGTTGAAGGAAGCCATATGATATTCATAATTAATTTCACAACACCTGCTGGATTAATTTTAAAATAAATATCCTGAAATATCAGGAAAGCCTATCTATAGAAAATCCTGACTGATGGGAGGAAGAGAAGCTTGCAACACTAAGCCTGGACCTAGGGATGCTTTTGTCCATAGTGATTTAGAAAATTCAGTAAGAAAAGGATGGAGATGGTAAAAAAGGTGGATTAGGAGGGACCGTTATGGTGACGGCATTTGTTAAAACCCCAAAGCTACAGGACTCTGTGCTTCCTAATCCTATGGGTCTGCTTGACTTGACTTGTGTGCAGACCAAGGGGAAACATCATCCGGGAGGGCATAAAGATGACAAGGAGGATGAAGGAGACCAAAGGCTGCCGATGAGAAGCCCCATGCAAGCTTTGTCTGATGTGTTAAATCAGTGCAATGCTTTTGGAAAGCAAGATTAAAACTTAATTTTTAAGAGGAGGCATAGAGCTGTGCTAGCCCCACAACAGAGTGAGGTCTGAACCTGCAGTTGAGTCTCAGCTTGCTCTGTTTTCCCTCTTTTCTGCAGGAAGAATGTTGCTTCATGCTGGTCTGTTCTGGGAACTGGTGACTACCCCGCATGCACTGGCTCAGTTCTGCCGGCTGATGTTTCCTGGCAGAGGGCAGGGCAGCGCTGGCTTCGTTATCCACCTTTATCCCCTGGTCCCAGGGTGGGTGCAGCAGCCTGCAGAGATTGCTGCTCCCCTTGAACCGTGACATGGGGCTGTGGTGCTTTTTGTCCCCACATCAGACAACATGCAGTGCTCCAAAGCTGTTTTCACCATGGCAGCTGTCTGGGGCTGGGCACCCATTTGTGTGAATTCCACGTGAATTGCCTCTTTTCCAATCTAGGCAATTCTGTTATTCTGTAGGAAATGACCTCAAGTTGCACCAAGGGCAGTTGAGATCAGATGTGAGGAAGAATTTCTTTGCTGAAAGGGTTCTGAGGCATTGGAAGGGGTTGCCCAGGGCAGTGGTGGAGTCCCCATCCCTGGAGGCACTGAAGAGTTGTGTAGACATAGTGCTGAGGGACATGGGTTAGTCGGGGACTTGTCAGTGTTGGGTTAATGATTAGACTTGATGATCTTAGAGGTCTTTTCCATTCTAGGTGATTCTGTGATGTGATTCTGTGAAACTGGCCAGTTTTCTGCCTAGTTCCTGTTTAATCTGCATTCTGCAGGCTCTAAAACCAGCCTGATCAGAGTCCGTGTGATGGTGCCATGCTGTGATACAGGGAAGCCTGGTGAATGAGGTGGGAAAAGTCAAATCCCCAGGTTGTGTCTACACTATGCACACAACTATGAAAAACCTGCTATTTCAGGGGTTAAATTTCTCTTCTGGCAGGAGGTGAGGGTGCTGGAGGTAGAGGAGAGCAGGGTCTGTGGGTGCAGTATGCTGTGCCATGCAGAATGTGACTTCAAAGAGAAAGCTTTCCCATCGGTTGCTGTTAAACCTCCACCATTTTGGCTTTCATATGTGGCTGCAAATTAGACACCATTTAATAACTCTGATTCTCACAGAGCAATTTCCAAACTACGTAATCTTAATTTTAATTAATGAGTCTCATGAAAACAGATACTTGTAAATTCAGTGCTCTCTTGGGGCTGAAGTGACTGAGGCAGTACTATTTTCAAACTTCAGTAGCTCTTCTGTTGCACCTGCAACTCTTAGATATTGCTTTTCCTGGCTGAGTGGGTTATTTCTCTGCCAGTGAGTACTGTCTGTACAAAGAGTGCATAAAAAGAGAGACATTTTACCACTGGCTGTTGCATTCAATAGAGCTTTCCCATCACTAGGACCAATCTGAAAGGTTTAATAGTCTTGCTGAAAGATTTTCTAGCTTCTTCCCCAAGTCTGTATTTTCCAAGCCCAAAAGCTAGTCTCTGGATTTCTCCAAGGATTCCTATTACCTTCTTCCACAATAATGCCTTAGTTCTTAATGATATGAAGGTAAAAATATATATTCTTTTGCGCAGTGTTTGCTATCACAGACTTCATTTCTAGGAGTCCTCATAACTGCTGGATCAAGCAAGACTGATGCAACACTGGAAAGCAAAGTGTACTCTATCTCCCGTGTTCTCTTCTCTGCATAGAGAGAAAACTCTTATTCAGGGTGTTGAAGTCTCACAGTCACATGTCAGATTTTGCTGCTATTCTTTTTCTGAAGACTGGACAACCCCTGTACGACAAGTGTACATTCCTAACCAAGATGCAACATAATTTCATGGGTCTCATAATATTCTTCCTTGAAGATATGGGTAGAAGAAAAATGCAAAGATTGAAATACATCATTCTAGTGGTGACTCCCACACGTACGCTCCTAGACTATGAACAAGCTTGGATAATTGCTTCCTTGGCTCTTGGATACCAGGACTGATGCATGCTCATGTATACATCACACATCCTCATGAATGTGAAGCCCTCTGGCAGTCACCTCCTGTGACTTGCTCATTGAAGGAAGGTAGCTTTGCATTTCTGATAGTGACAGAGTGGTGGATATGGTTGAAAGAGAGGAAGAAGTCTTTAATCTCTTAAGGATACTTTGGTTTGTGTTTCATGTAGGTTTAATTTTTATTACAAGAAAATGCGTGTTTACTAAAGAAACATGGTTGAGAAACTGATCTACCCACTTTAAGCCCTCCAGGGAAGGTGATCAAAGGCAGGCAGGAGAGCTGCATGCCTATGGGTGGTAGTCTTCCTCAGAAAGCCTGGCCTATATGCTGAGCTCATTTATTACCTATACATAGTGGTATATGATTATTGATGCTTATCTTAATTAATTTTCCATGATTATTATTTTTTTTCCCTTTAAATATTTTATTCAACAGTTTTAGTGTCAACCAAGGGAACTAAGAAATTAGTGGGAAGAAGTTTGCTGCAGTGTAACGTCTGATGTCAGCATAGGAATAGAAGAGTTTTAAGAAATAACAAGAAAGGAAATAAATTAATAAAGAGAGTGAGTATTTATGAAGAATTAATGGAAAGCAGCTCAAGGGAAGATGCTGATGGATCTTATAGCTTGCACTAGGAAAAGCAATACATATCTATATCTAGACAGCAGGTGTCACAGGCTGCAGTAGCTAAAGATGTTTTTGTGGTTACAGCATTTGTGCTCATTTTCAACTCTTCTTCTTGGGAAAGGCGGTTTGAATCAGGACTCAAACCCACTTGTGTCTGTTCCTCTGTCCCCACCCTGCTCACTGGCCTTCAACTAGATGGGGAACATGGAGCAGTTTGCACTACGAGCCAGAAATGTCTGGCTCTGCCAACCCAGCAAGGCGTGTCCTTCTTTCCCTTGTGTACAACGAGACCCGTGTTTCCTGGAGACATCAAGTCCATATCCAGGCTGACAGATGGTCTGAAGTCTTTATGACATGACCATTATCTTGGCTCCAGGTAATGCTACCTGCTGTTTAATGAAAGATAGCTGCATTTGCGTAGCATTATCTGGCTTTGAAAAATTTGGTGAACTCATTTTGTACAAACTCTCTGAGGATTTAAAAAAAACCCACCAAAACTCTGTTTTGTTCATTTTTTCTCTCCATTGTTAGTGAAGCGATTTTTAAAAATAAGTATTTCTAAATGACAACAAATCACTCATTTGAGTTCATTTCAGCCTCTCTTAAAGGGTTTGCAGATCTTGGTATTTTTTTAAACAAACTTGAGTTAAACAAACTAAAACCCAGACAATTATCACACGGCTTGAAATGTGTTTTGTGAGTGCCATGCACATCTCTAAGTGCCCTTGAAAAATGGAAAGCAACATATTTATCTACATAGCTACATACTTTCACAGCCAATCATCTGCTCTTTAGCATTCAGAATCTAGCAGTCACGGTGTGTTACTAGGCAAAAATGTGTCCTGGTGGCTCCAAGGGGATATGATTCATTCCTGTGAGGAAAATGATAGCGATACAACATAATATAGTGGCTCCCTTTGGTTATATGAAAAAATTAGTCAAATTACAGATGCCGTTCATGTACGAAACGTACATAACAATGTAATGCAAATAGCAGAATGGTTTATTGCCTAATTGAGGGGAAATATGTGTCTCTATCAGCTTCCCTTTGCTCTCAAAATAGTGTGTGCTGGTATATAATCTGCTGTGGCATGCACGTGCTCCATGAGCACTTCACACTGATCAGGAACGGGCAGTCTTAGGCACATTTTCGACCTGCTCTAATGTTATAGGAGTCATCAATGCTCAAGTAAAGTGCTTTGGGAGCAGTGAAATCACAGTTCCTTCACTTGTGTTATTCGAAGTGCTGAATTTCTCCTGTGAAATCACTGAAGGAGAACCCCAGGTCTGCAGCTTCACCCCCAGTGTATGTCCTTCAGACTGATTTATTTGTGGGGACCCTGAGAAATTATGAAATTCCACTGAACTCTGGCGGTGGCCTGAGAGGTGGGAGGGCTATGCTTACCCCGAGTCCCCCCTGGCTGCAGGGATGCCGGCCAAGGACATTGCTGTCCCCAGCTCCCTGGTGTGCAGCCCCACTGGGACAGCTGCCCCATCACATCTATGGGGGCAGTTCTCCTGTCTTGGCTGAATGAGCTCATAAGGGAAGACCAGCTAAGCTATCCCAGCTCATTAGTGGCACCGGGAGTGGTTGTGTGACCAGCTCAGGGGCACCTGACGATGGGGCAGAGAGAAGCATCTGGAGCTGGAGGTGAAGAGTGAGTGTCTCCACCATGCTGAGTCTTGGCCAAACTCAAATTCAAAGAACTGCCTGGAGAAAGAGCGGAATGCTGCACCATTGCTCCTTCTCCCTTGATGGTGAAGAAGAGACCAGACTTTATTTTTAAAGAGTGATGCAGAATTTTAATGTTTTTAATATTTTAAAACAGCACTGCTGCAGAGGTAAGGACTGCCTTTCCTCTTTGCTTCTCCTCTGCAAGGTCTTGTGAAGGAACAGGTCTCTTCACCACAGCATCAGCAGTGTGGGATTGTCCTTATTTTCAAAGTAGCAAAAATATCATAGGGCGTTAGTTTTCCTTTGTTCTCTTCATAGAAGTTTATTGCAAAACTATTACAATTATCACCCTTCTTAGTGAGAGTTGTTGTTGATCTCTGCTGTTATCATCTGAGAAACTGTCTGAGTGTTGATTACTTCCCTTGAGAGTGTTCTTAGCCCACTGATGCACGGCAATGCGAGCGTGTTATGCCTACAACCTGTTAGGTACACATGAACACCCAGAAGACAATTAAACTGCTCAGTTTTGATAAAAAATAAGGCATCTGAAAAGACTCCAGTCCTCTCTGTGTGCACCAAAAAAGACAAGGATCATTACTTACCTATAGCAAGTGATGAGTGTACAGAGTTGGCTGCGTTGTATTTATTCAGATAAATATCTCTGCCCTTTGAAGGCAGAAATGGTGATGTTAGCTGCTAGTGATCACTTAGGAGATGATGTATTTAACAACTGATTTCTCCTCCCTTTGTATGTGTGCCAGAGTGACTTTTATTTTATTTAAATAGGTGCAAACCAGATTTTGTGAATATGGGCTGCAACAGGAGAAGTGTGGCCAGCAGGTCAAAGGGAGATGATTCTGCCCCTCTACTCTGCTCTCCTATCTGCAGCACTGTGTCCAGTTCTGGAGCCCCCAACACAAGAAGGAGTGTGTCCAGAGGAGGCCACAAGGATGATCAGGGGCTGGAGCACCTCTGCTGTGAGGACAGGTTGAGAGAGTTGGGGCTGTTCAGCCTGGAGAAGAGAAGGCTCTGGGGAGACCTTCCAGTACCTGAAGGGGCTACAGGAAGGCTGGAGAGGGACTTTTGACAATGGTAGGTAGTGATAGAACAAGGGATGATGGTTTTAAACTGGAAGAAAGTAGATTTAGATGAGATATTAAGAAAAAAATCTTTGCTGTGAGGGTGGTGAGACACTGGAACAGGTTGCCCAAGGAAGCTGTGGATGCCCCTTCCCTGGAAGTGTTCAAGGCCAGGTTGGATGAGGCTTTGAGCAACCTGGTCTAGTGGAAGGTGTCCCTGCTGATGGCAGGGGGGTTGGAACTGGATGAGCTTTAAGGTCCCTTCCAACCCAAACCATTCTATGATTCAGTGTTAAGGGAGTTCTCCAGGTCTTACAAACAGTGAAGTATGTTGTAGAAGGCTATGACCAAGCTAGTGCAAATGAGTGTGGTGGCGTGATCTACTGTGCCTGATGACCTGCAGATTTGGACCTACTGGAAAAATATAGACATATGGGCTCAAACCATTGTACTGTACAAAACCATGTTGCCCAATGGAACAGGCTGGAAACTGGATTTTCTCTTTAATGCATAACTCAAACTTTTGATAAAATGTGACAGTTTCTAGCCAAATGAAATTCTGAAAACGTATTTCAAACTGATGGAAACATTTTTATAAAATTGGAAGGTTCTGTTGGTTTTTTAAGCTGGATACCTTCTTGGAAATTTCTGGATGAAAACTCTTTCAGGGGGAAAAATAAAAGTTCCCTGAGGGGGAAAAAGGTTTCATAGGTTTGTGTGATTGTTCGTGTTAGCAAATGGAATCAGCCATAAAAATTCCATTTTGGGTGATGAACTATGGATGTTTGCATGTGGAACATGGACCAGAGCAATCCCTAAGCTATGCCACCAGTTTATCAATTTATAGAGGAAAGCATTTGTATTTTTTGTGAGCTTGGAGTGGGGTCCCAACTGTATTTTCTTTGGCTTGCTCCTGTCAGGAGGAATAGAACTTTTAATTAAAATGACAATGTTAGACTAGTCAAACTTCTATTATCATATTTAAGGAGTGCTTTGGGGAGTTATAAACATGACAGGTTTGTGTTACTGATATGATTTAAAAGAAAAGTACCTTACTTTCTAAGTGATTCCTTTAGGTGTTTCAATGTTCTTCTTGGGATGTTTAATAACTCAAGCACATCCCGTTTGCTGCAGGACCAAAGGACATGCTTTGTTCTGATATTTGTACAGCTCTTTGTATCCTGAACATTTAAAAAATCAATGGTAATGCTTTTGAAATAAGTAATTGTTCTTTATCCTCTTTTAATTCCAGCCTCCCTTACCCTCCTCACCTCAATTTATGCTCTTCAGTGCTCCCCAAACCTCTGCAAATCCTGATCTTTCTGAGCCAAAGAGGAAAATGAACCCAAGAGTGCAGAGAAACCCTTGGCAGGGGACAAACCCCAGGAGACAAACCTGTGCCACCTTGCCAGCTAGCAGCCACTGAGCACCTCACAGCACCCCAGTGTCCCTCCGGGGTGTTGCAGAGCATTGCCGATGCACTGGAAGAGGCAAATCCAAACCCAAGCCTACCACCTGCCAGGTGAGGCACAGGTGCAGGAGAAGGCTCCGCAGCACGGGGGCTCAGCCTTGGTCTAGGACTTGAACTGTACCTGGGCTTGCAACAGAGTAAGAGAGGCTTTGGGAAATGAGAGAGAAGATGCTCTGCTTCTAATGGCTTGTTTGGCCGTATTCCTTTCTGTGACTGAAGGCAACCATTGCACAGACCCAGCAGCAGAGCTGGTCCTGGGCTTGTCCTGTGGTGTGCAATTCCCTGGAGACTTGAGCTTTCTCCAGCACTGGTCCCTTGATGAGTCTTTCCATCCCTTTGTTTGGGTGTCTTTAAACGAACACAAAAAGGCATGCTTAAGCTCTTGAAATTGGACTATTTTCATGCTTTTGTATATGGAAATCTAGATTAGTCTGTTTACAAGTCCAAAAGTGACTCTTTTAGTTCATAGTATAACTGAGAGTAGAATATCTCCACATTTATTACAGGAAAGGTGCTATTAACTTAAAAATCTGTTAGAACAGCTAAATTACTGTTTCAGCACATTGTTGAGGTCCTAATAATTTTGTTTTTCATTATTAGGATCACTGAAGAATAGCTTTCAGCTGAACTTTCAAATATGGATCCAGTGTGCTTATTTAATTACCATCATGGTTTAGAACTGGATCGTGCCCAAAACAGTCTGAATAACCAGATATTGATGTCTATTTAGAGACCTATTTTAATTCTCCTTTGGTGACCTTACACAAGTACTTAAGGAGGGTATAATGAAGCAACTAACATATTTTAACTCCAACTGTAGCAAAGTTTTGGGATAAGTTTAATTTTACTATTTCCATTTTACTGGTGTTGAGGGAATACTGAAAGGTAAAGCATTTTTAAGGAGAAATAGTAGCAAGACAAGGTTTTGAAAGTCCTGCGGTGAGGATTATGGTTGTTATGGTTACTGGATTACCTATATTGCTAGCCCATCTGAATTCATCCAGTCTCATCCCCACTAGAGGATGTGGAGTTCTATCCTACAAGATGCACTTTGGCAAACCAGTCCATCCATTTGTCATCATTCAGAAATAAAAACGGCCCACGATGATCCCTTTTGTCACAATTGCTTCAGGCTCCCTAGCTGTGTCTGTGGGTTCCAACTGTGTTACTGTTATGACAGTTGATTGAAATGACTCAGAGATTATACTTCTCAGAACAGAGCACTGTTTCTTAGTAAATCCAAGAGCAGAATATGAAGGTAAAGGTATAAACTACAAATCCCACATAAATATTCCCTTAGGAAAATATTTTCTCATTATTTTATGAAGAAGTTTAGTGCATTTCTGATTTATACTTTTGTTAGCACAGTTAAATGGAAGCCTTAGAAGCAAATATATCTAAGCAAGGAAGACCCCCAGAGAAACATGCTTTTAGCAAAAGGATTCTTTTCAGCTTCAGTTGGGATTAAAGAAGCTGGCTGCACAGGAACGGCGTAAGGAAAAGCTGCGTGGAGAACAGAAGACCTTGAACCATAATGTAAGTCTCAAAATGCTTGAAAACAGTGAAGAAATTAGGTGGAGAAATGCATACAAGACTCCTATTGCTCTCTCTTTTCTCTTACCTAACTTATGAAAATCTTCCTCCTCCTCTCAGTAGGACTGATCTGTCAGAAGGATCAATCTCCTTTGATCTCTTGAAGGCAAGCCTTGTTAGTACAGCCCTGATGTGCAAGGCTGGATTAGATTCCTCTACCTAGGTGGATACATTTTTTTTTTATCTGGGGTATTTTATCTTTGGAGTATTGTTTCCCATGTCTGGTGACTGCTTTGCCTGTGGTGATTTAACCCTGTCCCTGACATGCAGCACTTCAGTGGTTTCACTGCTGCATAAGTATTGAATGGTCCAGAAGTGACTTGGCCGCCTTGAACCTCTGCACCCAAAACTCAACTGTGCTGGTTATGTGAGCATCCTGTAGGTGTTAAATGAAGTTTTTACTCATTCCATATAAAAATATGAACAGTATAACACTTGTGATAGTTGTCTGCTGATTTGTTTTGGATCAACCTCCCATTTGTATTTCTGTGTGTACCCACACCCCTGTGCTGAAATTTGCTGGTAGGAAACAGAGGCTGATGACATTAGCTGAGGGATAACTGGAGCTACAACATTATAGGAGGTGCCAATAATGCCGAGTGGCCTGAGGAATTAACTGTATCAAAATAACCTAATCAAATCAGGTAGCAATCAAACCTTCTCATTTGGTCATCTGTTTTGGGTTTCAAAGGATTCTGAGTCTCTTTCAGGCTGACACAAATATTTAGTCTAAAGCTGACTGCAGAAGAGTTATTGTGAGAGGCCCATTTCAAAGTCTTCCTCCTGATGTATATGCTGGAGTTATTCACTCACAAGCAGAAAGCCGAGATGTTAATCTGCTGGTTGATAGGTTCCATAGTGGGAGGGAATCTGTGAAACAAGAGTGTTAAGCTAGAACAACAAGCAAAGTGAAGTCAGCAACCAGGAGTCTCTGTTCAGACACACAACTGAATTGCAAAGGATGCCAATGCTTCAGCTCATTGTTTAGGAAGCATCATCTTCAGAAGCACAAGTGCTCTCTGGCCATGAAATCATTAGAAAACAATATCTTGTACCTGGAGAGGGGCAGCCCCTGCTGACCAGAGGCTCTTTGCTGCTGCAGAAATCATATTGGAGGTATTGACTAGTAATATCTTTTGTAATCTATCTCTTTTGGCTAGTGAGATTAGGAAGACAGAGAAGGAACAAGTTAGAAAAAGGGTGCATTGAAGATGGCAGAGACTTCACTCTTTCAGCTTACTCTTTTTTTCATTACTTGCCCTTCTCATATGGTGGTGGCTCCTTTGCCAAATGGAAACGTGGGTGTTCAGCATATTGCAAATCAGGCTGTAGAGTGTCCCAAACAAACATGCAGTCTCATAAAGCCTGTGTTCCAAGAGGGCTATACAGTGCAGAAATGAAACTGCATGAAACAATCTGGTTATACTCCACTCCATTATAAATAAAGCTCACTGTCATTGGGAGATCGTTGTTACAGAACCGCTAAATCATTACAGCTGTTTGTGATTATTACAATGCATAAAACACTAAAGATGTGTTTCAAAGATTTTCAATGTTTCTGCAATGTAAAATATTCAAATTGTGTATAAAAGTTCATGTCTAGGACATCTTTTTTTGTATCACATTAACTTTAAGAATCTACTGAAGTCTGAGTGATTTCTCTTGTTGATTTAATTTCTGAGCTCCCCACAGCCTGCATTATATAATAGATCTGAATGATGCCTTTAAATCATGTGTAAATGTGTTGGCTCCTTGGCTATACCCAGTGCTGTGGAAACTTGATTACCTGAGTTTCTGAGATTTACTTGAACAACAAACAAGCTCCAAATCCTGCATCAGATAGGTGAAGACTGCTAAGTGTGGATTAAAAGTAGAAATACACAAATTTCCCTGAAAGTTCAAATAAAATAGAGTACTACTGAATATTAGCTGATATTTAAAACAGCTCCACCCCTAAAACTGTAATTCTACCAGCAATACTTTGCAAATGGA
Organism: Antrostomus carolinensis; assembly: GCF_000700745.2. Classification (NCBI taxonomy): domain Eukaryota; kingdom Metazoa; phylum Chordata; class Aves; order Caprimulgiformes; family Caprimulgidae; genus Antrostomus; species Antrostomus carolinensis. The sequence continues at coordinate 30,021 of NW_010297366.1, read as the reverse complement.
GCAATTAATTACAAGATAAAAACTACTCAAAGCTGGTGTCATCAGGGATAGGACTTTGTGTGACTCAAATTTGAATGAGGGAGCCAGATGTATACATAATTGTTTGACCACAGCATGGAATTCCTAAGGATGGAAAATGCAATAGGATGTGCTTTCCATGAAGGCATGTTAAGTAAAGGATTTGGGAATCCATTGTGAAACAGCTGTGAAGTCAAACTCTTGAAGCTGGTATTAGAAAAGCTTTTTGTTGATTAAGTCCTTTCTTTCGCCCCCAGAATCTGGGATGATATTTTGGAAAGAGCTGCTTTCTATATGAAGGTACTTTGCCCACCCTGGGTGGTTTCTAATGCTCCTTTGTAATGACTATGCTTGTGCTGGTTTTGTTAATAACCATCCACATTTCCATTCCAAAGGCTATAATAACCTAGCAAACTGCTGCAGGTGTCAACTTAGAAATGCGTTCCCAATATGCAGAAGGAAAATTCTTCTGTGTGAGCTACGAAAGTGTACATAAACTGAAGGGCAAACTTACTTTCTTGTTTTATTTGGATCGCAGACCGCTGGGCTTTGACATGAGTTACTCCCTTGAGTATCAATAGAGTTGACTCCAAACTTCCACATGGCTGGTGCTGCACCAAACGCATAATTTCTTGGACTTGTGCAATCTTCTTCAATGCAAGACAAACTCCTGGCATGAGAAAAGGCTAATCCCTTCCCTTCCCAACTGCAGGAGTACATGGTTGGCTCAAATATGTAGATTACAATTGATTTTTAGAAAGAGTTATTTATGGTCTTGGTGTTCCAAGGCTGCATGGTCTGTAGTGAGCTGTCAGATAATGTGAGAGCCCAGGCTTAGTTCAGGCAAAACCAAAGCTGATAAGCTCTAACCTTAAGGAGGATTATTTTACAGATTTATGGCACTCCATTGGTAGCCTTGATTGTTCAGATTGACTGAGCCACCTGATCCAGAAGCACAATTTTAACATCCCTGGCAGCAGACGCAGAGGTTAACAGTCACAGTCTGTCATATCTGTTCCAAAGTGTGCTGGTGAGACTACTGAAAAAAAAATGAGGTGTTTCTTGTGTATAATGTGAAATTGTAAAACTTTTTGGTTTTCTGCTTGTTAAGGTGCCTTAATGTTTAATCAATACACGAGGCACAATCAATTACAATTCCTGCTCTCAAAGTCATGGTCATGTTCATGGGCAGCTCTGTTGTATCACTGAGTTTGGATTTGGTGTATTTTGTAATAAAGCCACAAATAAGATTAGTACTGAGGAAAATTCTCATCAAGAAGCTCAATATAATGCTATCACTGTTGAATTCTCCCTGCTCAGTTGTGAGTAGTTTTTTTATGGTTTTAAAGTCTTAAGAATTTCCACAGCACCTTTCTGTTCTCTCAGTCTCCTTTCAGGAGTAACTTCTCTCACCTCTTCAAGGAAGTGGGATCTTCTGATCCAGCAATCCCTCACACTCCGAACAAAGACCAACCCTGCTCTGTGCAGAGACTCTTTTAACTTTGGCACCCAATCCTAGAGTTTGAACCCTATGCATTCATCACAAATTTGTGCCAGCAAGAACAACAGACCCCTGAGCTTTTTGCAAAGTGTTCCAAATCCAGCCATTCCTGCCTTAGTCAAAACAATACAATGAATTTTTGTCTTGCTCAAGTTCTCTTCCTCTTTTGAGGGGTTTTTGACTGCAAGTCGCTGTGCTCCAAGAAGTCAAAAATCACCCGTTGTCTACATGACTTCTCCTCAGACTCCAGGAGTCCTTTCTTCTTTCAACTTCTTTTTTCCTCTGCTTTTGATATGGCAAAAAGAGTTTATTCCTTCCCTGAATTTCAGAATTTCTGTTTTCCTCTGGGAATGCCTTCCAAATGCCAATGCTTCTTCAATTTTTAACAACTATTTTTACTCTGTTTGGGAGGAAGAGTTATAGAAATTACAGAAGAGAACTTAGAGGAAAAAGAATTTTGCATGAGCCTCACATAGTTGTTCTCCCAGGCAGGAATCATTGAGCTGCTAGCGTTCCTTAATGCTGATCTAGACATGAGTAGAGAGATCCATGAGTTGTATGTAGATTCCTGAGTCATGCAGCAGCACATGCTAATTATAATATGGGGATCCTGCAGTTTGGACTCATTTGCTCAGGTATCTGGCTATCTGTTAATGCAATCCAAGTTCCATATTTAATGTTAACACTTCAATTAAAAGTGAATTAGCATGTATTTTATACAAAGTTGCTCATTTGAATAAGGGTTCAGGCTTTCTTTAAAGTATGTAGCAGTTGCTTTCCAAAACAAGTTATCTTGTAGTATATCTAAAGTGAGACAAGAGGGAAAGCCCTAAAGTTCTTGCCTCACTTGTATGATGAAAAACTGGTGGAATATAGGAGAAGAGGCAGCTCCTGCTATGTGTTCTGCTGTAGCTCACAGCATTCTCATCTCCAGGGACACAGGTGACCTTCGGTTACTAGGACTGTTGGTTTTGGTTACTTCAGCTCAAAAGTAACTTCTTTAGTGCTTATTAACTTTAAATTTTTAAACGATTGGTGAGAATATAGCTGGGATAATTTTGCTGGGATTCTTTTACTCTCATAGGTTTTCCTGGTTCTCCAGGTCTGGTTACAGAACTGGGATCACCTTCCCTTGATTGTGAGTTCTTCTGATTTTTCTGATAGAAGACTGGAAGTGTAAAGAAGCCAAAGTTAAATTTCCATAAAGCACACTTTTCAATGAAACTATTTCAGTTTTCTCCTGAAATCATTGTTCAAAAGAAGCCTACCATCTGCAGAACATTTTGATGAGACATTATTTTACTTCTGGTTTCAGGGAAAAGACAGAAAAGAGAAGAAATTTCCAGTTCTGCAATTCCAGTTGGATTTGAAATGCAGCCAAGGACAGCAAAGCTAACACAAAATCCTCTGGCTGTTCAGAGGTCCAGAGATCATTTTTGCCTGTCTTTTCTCTCTTTGTGGTAATAACTTTACTTATTTAGGTGTCTTGGTAGTTATGAGTGCCTGTTTACAGAAATATCGCATGAACAGATGAAGGCAAGAGAAATAAAATGCTTTGATTGGTGTTGGGAATTTTATGCTGCATAAGAATAAACTCAGGTGTGTGTGGGTGTCCTTTGTCTCTAAACTTCAGAATTATTTAAATATTTGACTTGCAGTTTGCCATCTCTCATTTATGCCAGATCATTGCTCATTTCTTATATAGTTAGTAGTTGTTACAAAACTGAGCCACAGTTGCTGCAGATTTAAGAAGTGCAGATTAGAATGTAGATCAATGCTATGCAGAGTGGCAGAAATTTGTAGGAGTCACTTATTTGCAGCTCAGAATTTGGGTAGAAAAAGGTAATATTGATTTTCTTCAGAAGTACTTTGGACCACTCCACTTCATTCCTGTATCTTTCCTGTTTAATCTTCCAGGTTTTTAGTGGGATTTGTATTTGTGATTCCCCTTATGATTATCTTTTTAACCTAAAAAGATTAGTTTTCCTGTTTCCCTCCAACTGACAGTATGAAAATATACCTCTCCTTTGGTGAATCACCAAGTTCTGTTGGGTAAAGCCTGGCAAATGCTGACATTCTGGACTTGTTTCTGGCAAGTGAACAGTTATCAGAACAACAAGAAAATGAACAGCATGTGTGTTTCTGGAGCTGCTGAATATGAAACAACTGAGAAGCATTTGGGTCAGCAGTAATTGAATAATCACACCTAGTTTAGAAACCTGGAAAGTAGGTGTCTGATCTTAGCTGGTGGCCCAACATCCCATTGTGAAAAATGAGATGGAGAGAGAAAATCCTGTCATAAAGGATGTCCACACTTACTGCAGCAGGAAATGAATCACCAGCTCTCTTCCATTGATTGTAGGACACCTTGATAACTTACTGAGATTAGATAGCTACAGCTAAAGAGGATAAATCTCATTCTCTCTCTCTGTTGAGATTTATTCGACCCAACCGTCCTAGAATTTGTGTGAACTCCTATAAATGAGAAGTGACAACACACTGCTCTCCCTTGGTGTCCAGTGATGTAAAATTTAAAGCCAGAAGGGACTATTTGATCTCACTAAATGCCATAGGCTGTTAAATTTTCTGGAGCGTTTGCTGTTCTGGACATAATATCCTGGTCTGAACTAAAGTATAATCTGTGTTTTGGGCTGAGGTGTGTGTTTCAGGAAGGCACATCAAGACAGGCTAAAATGATTGGAAGAAATGGAGGCTGCTGAGTATTTTGGAAGGAGCATAAACAGTCTTGAGCATTTTGCATAAATCAGCTTTTTTTGTTTTCATTTAATTTGAGTTTGTCTGGCATCAGTTTACTGCTGTAGGCCCTTCCACTGCTTGAAAAAAAACCTTCAGTGTACGTTTCACACACTGTGAAAGAATTTGTTGCTCTTTTTTTGCTTGTTTGTTTCAAATTTCAATTAGCTTTGTTTACAACGTGGTTCTGATTGCTTTGTGTTACTGACCTTAATCCAATCCTATCTCTGAGTTTATACTTCCATGTACTCATGAAAGTGCTGACTTTAAATGCTTCCATTTAATGATTTAGCTGTAGATAACATGTTTTTTAAGTCTCTCATATGGCAGATTCTTCTAGTTATTATGTCAATTAGGTCTTGATCCCGTTGCCTAAATACAAGGATCTAACATGTTTTTGTGTCATTTTCTTGGCCACTAGCTGTGGCTCCAAGAGGGTGTTGATCTTCCCTACATCCTGCATCCTAGCCTATCTGTTAGCCCCATGTGAATGTCTTAAGTACTATAAAGTGTCTCAAACATGCTAATTGCCTATGTTTAGAGAGTTTACTATCATATAGCACTAGCTTTTCAATCATTAGATCATACAGCCCTTAGGTATGAACACAGTGATCTCATTTGCCTGTTCTGAGATGTTACCATCTGCCATCCGGTGAGGCAGGAAACGATTATGTGCAAAGAAAAGGAGATCGACTTAAATCACCTCATTCTGGTCTTCTGTTAGGAAGTTATCTGCAGTCTTTAGAAACAAAGGATTTTCTTCTAGTACCTGAGACTTCTGATGTAAAAGTAGAAAATTATCTTTTACCAGATAGGCAATTTCAGTTTGCACATATTTGGGAAATGTGCTGAAGGAATAACACTTCCTGCTCTCCAGTTTAATTCAGTGGGCAGTAGCAACACCTCATCAGGGCTGCCCTGGCTCTTCTACATGGTCTACTAAAGAAATTTAAAAAAACATTGTGCAGATGTATAATAAGCACATGCTGTGTTAATAACTTAAGTCACATAAAGGATGATTATCTTTTGGATACCCATGGATAATATCCTGTGGATACCACAAATAATAGGCAAAAATCCTTTTGATTAATGTGGGCTATATTTCTCAGTTTTCCAAATGCTTCAGTGCATGGGCTGTTCACTGATGCATGATCATGAAAGTATGAATGTGTGGAGCTCTGCCTCTCTGTTCATGCACTGTAGCCTTAGGAGTTATCTATCTGGACAGTCTTCAGCTGTTTTTAGAAGTATGTTCTACTTGAGCTTATTGGCAGAAAAATAATTTTCCTCCCTAAGGACAATTGAATATTCTATGTAATCTCTGGAATTCTTAAGTTATTTCTGTGCTTCTAATATTCACTAATCAAATATTAAAGTCTAATGGACAGGATTTTCTTGTCCTTGGCTTTTTTAACTTGTGCAAAATCAGGGCTTGGATGCTGATACTTTAACAAATGTTGTACTCTAAAGATCTCATTTCTGTTCTTCTGTGAATAAGATGAGAATCTTGGTCCTAAGTTTTTTCACAGCAATATCCCCAACACTGAGGATCTGATTTAAGACCATTTGAAGTCAGTAAAGAGATTGTGATCCATTTCAATGGGCTTTGAGGCAGAGCCATAAAGACTAGCTGAAACAACTGCTAGCAGTTCAGGAAAACCACAGGTTATATGGCTGAATTTGGCAGCATGTAATTAATTACTGAAATTCAATATAGTGTTGCACAATATTTGGCTCTTCACATATGAAAGCAGGTTTTTTAATGTTTCTATACTCCATTGCAAGACACATTTTAAAAGTCATTGACATGAACCAGAAGAATGTCTTTCATTATGTTCAGAATTGACTGTGTTTGGTTTTTTATCCCCGTCAGAGGATAATGAAAACAGCTGGAGTTAAATTATTATAACTCAAAAATATTCACTGGCATATTCCTCTCTCAACATGCTCTGTCTTGTGGAAATGAGTTGCACGGTGTTGAGAAGATGAAGAGCAGTTGTGTAACAAAGTTCCTGAAATTCAAGATGGAAAATTTCTAACCTCCTACACTCACACAGCTCATCTCCAAGCCATTAGATGGTCCCCTATTCTACATGGTATTTAGAAGTCACAAATATTTCCATTAAAAATGCCCCAATCACTGTTAGATCAAAGATCTAAGCATCGGTAGATTAACAGCGTATCTGTTTGTTAATCAGTCTAACAAGCATGCAGAAGCCACAATAACTTCAAGTCCTCAAAAAATTGTTGTCTAATGGATTTAGCAATAGGAATGGTTGAAAGACAACACGTGAGAAGAACAGCAAATCCAGTTTATGGTTTGCAGTTGCTCCAAAATACGAAGACATAAAATACTTTGGAGATTGGCCTCTTGATCTGCTAAATCTCAGCTTAGTGATCCAGACAGCAATGTTTTGAGTCTAATATACTGTATAACAACCAGTCTTCTCCCAAAAGTTTTCTTTGTTTCCCTTGTACATTTGTATTCTTATAGTTGTCTGAATTTCATTTGAAAAATGACTTTACTGTTCACTGTCATGATGCTTGTCTGCTGAAGAGCATAATAAAAACATTTGTAATTTCTGTTTCAATGAGATTGTAAAGGAGGAAAAGTAGGATTTTTTTGTGATTTTATATCTGCCTAAGCATCTATTTTTATCTTGTAATTTTGTTCTTTAGGACAGACTCAGAACAATGCTTTTTATCTAATCTGTAGTCAAGTATGGAATGAATCATAGATGTCCCTTATTTATCAGTTGTTTAATCATATAAAATGAATAGTAGTCCTTCCTTCTTAGAGTGGAAAATTAATAAGTATGAGAGAAGAAAGCAGGATGTAGCCTGAAACCTTATTGCTATAGCGGCATGTTGCCAGTCCTGTGGACTTGCACGTCTCAGTCCTGTCTCTTGAGACCCAGGTCTAACAATTATATTTTCACCTTTGGGCTTTTTGCTGTGGAGAAAGCTGCAGTGAACTCAAGAGATATGCTTTAGCATGACCCAAAACAAAGAAAAAAAGTATATTGTCACCAAATGATAGGTGACCTCTGTCTGGGAAAGGGGAGGAATATTGCCTTTCCAATACAGGGAAAGGCAATGACAGAATCCTGAACACCTCTTCAGTGTTACACGTCTGCATTTCTGTGTCAGGTTCCCTCTGCATCAGGTCAGCTTCTTAATGTGCCAGAGGAGGTTAAGTGTTATATGGAGAATGGCTGCAGATGAGAAAAGTTTCTTCTTAGCATGTGTCTGATGGAGCGCAGTAAACAAGGCATCTAATTAAAGTCCTGTTTGAACTTCGATCTCCTGTTGTTGCTCTCTTACCAGCCACGAGTGTTTTAAAGGCTGTTTTTGCCAGTATTTTGCAGTATAATTAATATTTCCCTGACATGATTTTCATGTGTACTGGTATCACCTCTCACCTTTGGTCCAGCAGTGAATAACTGTCTGTCCTGACAATTCAGAAATCTGGAGTAGTTCATTGTTTTACTGAATAAATCACAAAAGATGTCTTTACACTTGTCCTTAAGGCAACGCAATCTTTATTCGGTCTGACCTTTTCCCTATTATCTTATACCTTCCTCAACTTGTTTACCGACTTTTCAACCTCATTAAATGGGAAGAATTGTACAGCTCCTGAGAAAAGACTATGAATATTGACAAACAAGAGCTCTGCTTCAGAGAGGAACTGGAACTGGTTTTCAGGCTATGAGAATAGTGTGGGTTGGCAGCGTACATCCTATTCTCACTTTAGGCTATCATGTCAAATTCCCAGGTAGCGAAATCTCATCACAAGGTGATGGCTTGGAAAACATCAGACAAGCTTTTCTCTCATCAAAGAGCAACTGTGTTCTACTTTTACTTGTTTTATGTTCTTTCGCCTGAGAGATATGAAAGAATATACTATAGACTATACATGAAATGTGCATATGTGAACCAGCTTAAAAGGAATCCTGGAAGAAAACAGGAAAAATAAGGGTTAAGAAAAGGAGAAATCAGAGGCATCCAAGTAAAACAAATGCAGGAGGTAAGTGCAAGAATCTTCCTTTCTGCCCATATTCCTGGTAACAAACTTACTGAGCACTGACCAGGAACAGGCTAAAATAACCCCAAAAGAAATACCACTCCCAAAAGAAGACAGAGGGTTTTGGAAGCACAGATTTGCCAAAGCTGCACTGTGATGTTGGGCTGTCAGAACACGTTAGAGCTCCTACAAAGAGAAACACCACTATGTGGGTGACTGTTTGGTAATGAACAGCCAAAATTCACAGAGAATATGATGTTTAATGCTGGATGGGGAGATGTAAAGAGGAAAGCAATGTGGATGTGAGAATAAAAGGTTTAGTTATATGCTGGCTGTATGATTCTGGAGATACTCCAGACATGCTGAACTGGAAGTTGAAGAGCCTGAACAGGATATACAAAGACTTAGATCTATTAAAAAATTAAATCAAGCATGAGGAACGTAAGGTCTGTGAACTGGATGTGTCCTGCGGTGCTGCTTTAAGTCACTTGCAATCAAACTATTATTAGCAATACTCAATAATGCTACAAATAATACATACAAATATATTAAAAAATACTTTCCAAAATACACTTGAGAAAACTAGTTAGATTTCAAGGAAAAACTTTCTCAATGTGCATTAATACACCAAAAAAAAAAAGGGCAGAGAGCCCAGCAAAAGTACCACTTGATGAGAACGACATGGTGAACAGTTTAAAAGCCTCTGAATGGTTCTTTGAACCAGGAGACCTAGGCAACAAAGACATAGGAAGTCTGTAAATATGTTATTCCAGGACACAATGTTCTTCTATTGACAGTAATAAATATATGGAAAATAAACTTATTAAAGGTTAGGTGGAAAGCTATTCTTACAAGGCATTCTTTGCAAATGTCATCTAGCCTCATAGTATTTCCAGTTTGGGTATAAGGTTTTTATGTCCTTTTGGCAACAATATAAAAATACAGATGATTCATGAATCAAGATTTATTAAAGACAAATGCAGATGGCATTTTAGACAGAAAAAAATTATTTTGATTATTTACAGTTATGGGACAAATTGTGTTAAAATGGACCCAATCTGAAATCAGCATCCAAACAAAAGCGTTGGAGTCTAGATTTAAGTTTTGTGGCTTTGCTTGGAAATAAGACTTTATCTGATGAAAATGTGAAAAACTCACAATTTGTGCCAAAATTAAACTATGAAACAGTCAATTCGTAGCATTTAATGGAAATAATTACATTTTATTGCTTGACTTTTCTCTCCCTCTTTTTGTCTCTTGAATCGTTTAAAGGAAACCTATTTGAAAACAGCACATTGAAATCAATTGATTAAATCTGATTGCCCTTTTGTTCCATTGGTTGCCAGTAGAAACCAGCACATTTAAAAAGAGCCTCTGCTTACTCTTTGCAGTCGATCTGACGGAGGCCAGTAGCGCTAATATACATTAAAAAGCAAAATGTGTTCAACTGTTAAAGTTTTGCTGATGAACAGCTTCTCCTTTACACTTCTCTCTGTCATAATCTTGGAAAACACCAGGGTATTCTCTCCAGCTTTTAAATTACCTGGGGGATTTATTTTGTAATTCTCATGCAGATTAGAAACTCCAGTGATGGGATGGACCCAGATGCCTCTTTGCAAATGATTTATGAAACTGAATTGCAATTGGAACTCTGAAGGATTATTCACAACTTTTCCTTTGAAATCTTGTCATACTAGCCAAATATTGACAAAATAACTCTCTTGCCCAATTCAGTATATTCTTTGTCTACTTTGTTATAAAATCATTAGTATCATCCTTTAGACCATAGACTATTTGCCATTGTGAATGGCATTCTGCAAGAGACAGCCTTGATTTGGGCTCTTTCTGTGTGACCCTCTGATCAGCTATCAGAACAGAAAATTAATGAGTTTGAGGAATAGAAGAGAAACAGGGGGACAACTAGTAAACCAGTCAGCTCAAATCTACTGTGGTGTTCATCTAATGCCACTGTGGCTTCCCTTTTTTGACTAATGTCAGGCCAGGACACACAGAACCTACCAAAGTGCAGCCATTATTTCGGGTCCCATTGCCAAAATTTTCCGTCTGCTGGAAGACAGGACCATGTTATCACTAAGATATAACTGGGCTTGATTTAATTACAAGATGAAGAGGTTTCTGTGGCAGCAGGTGGATTTGGACCAGGCCCTCAGGATGAGGTATGCGGACAGAAAACAGAGATGCTCTTAATGTTTAGTGGAATCTATTTATTAAAGGTACTATGTAACACAGGGTGGCTCTGTCAGCTGGAGGCAGTGCTTTAGGATTTCCCTTCAAGTCCTGTCTCTTAAATTTAAATTACTGGGAGTATCATGATAGGATATCCTTGTAGAATATTTCAGATTGGTGTGGCTTTAATTTTTTGGTCAGAATAAAAGTTTTTATGGGCTAAGACACGATGTACCGCAATTACTATTTAGGCGAAAGCCCAGATTTTTGGCAAAACTTTTGATGAATGTTGTCAACAAGCTCTTATTACTTCCCTAGCAGTCTAAAGCCTTTGCTAATACCACTCACATCCTTGTCATGTTGAAGTCAAATAGACTTGGATGAAAATTTGATTTTGTTTCTTTTATGAAAGAAAAATTATCAGCCAAAGATTAGAGGACAGCTGTGTTTTGCTACTTGCGTGTGCCACTTCGCATTGAACATGGTAAGTCCCAAGGTAGCCTAGGGATCTGGGCAGCATTGCCACTGTGCTTCTGACAAGAGCAGCAGCAGCCTTGACAGTGTAAATCTATTTAATTTCAGGATTTACTATGCTTGTTGAATGAAAAGACTGATGTTTATGCAGGTTGTTATATGGCATTTCTTGTTCTTGCTTGGTTTTGCTCATGTCATTTGCTCGTTCCCTTCAAAGGCTTGTAGCAACCTGTTTGAGCTGGGGGGGGTTCATGACAGGAGGAATCTGCTCACTGGTAATGCAAACAGCAGCTGTCTGAGGACACAGCCCGTAAACTGTGGGCACAGAAGTTGCAACCAAGAGAGGAGATTCTCACCCCAGCTCTGCTGATGTTGCTGAGGCTTTGGCAGTCTGCATCATGCAGTCACTGGCCTAGAGCTTTGATTGTAAACAGGATGGAGAAGGTGCTGCTTAGAGGAAGAGTCATTATCGGGATGATGCTTTGGCTCTGTAGGCATGACAACGCTAGGGAAATGTAAAGTTAATTGAGGAACATGAACTCAGAGCGCTAAACTCGGTGTCCTAACTGCTGTGTAAGCATGATTTACTCCTTGTGTATGGTAGAGCTATGTATATGGACGGGCACAGAGTATACCTTGCAAATAGTAGCCGTCATTTTAAGAGTGGAGCTTGCCAGGCACAGCATGGGCAGGTGTAGTTATCAGGACAAATGGCTTGTTACCCCCAAAGTTGATGTAAGCAAGGACATCCAACTAAAAATGTCCAAGTTGTGGGCTACGGGAGCCCCTTTCCTCCATAAACCCTTTTCTGGTGTTAGAGATGTCCTTTCTTTCATAACACTGAAAAAAACTAGAGGGAGGAATAGAAAAGGAAAAGGGTGCTCCACCTTTATCCTTTGTTCCACGAGACCATCTAACAAAATGTTGGAAAACCCTGAGAGGGGTTCAAATCCCATCAGGAGAGTTCTCAGGCTCTAAACTAGATTACCTCATTGATGAAGAGATCCTGAGCCTTCTATTGATGCTATTTCAGCTTTTAACAATACTAACTCCTGGCATTTAAATCTTTCCATGTCAGAATACTGGAAGTTACAGTTAAATGAGACTCAGACAGTTAAATCCACTGTGGATTGAACTCAGTATGATCACAGTTCCAAATTGCTGCTGGGAAGGCACAGGCTGGATGTTAGAAAACAATTTTCATGAGGAGGGTAGAGCACTGGGACAGGCTGTTCAGAGAGGTTGTGAAATCCTCAGAGAGGTTTTCAAGCCTTCATTTAAATGAAGTCATTGCTGAATGGGTGTACTGTGGGCAGTAGGCTTGCTTCAGGGAGAGGTTTGACGAGGTGACCTTCAGAAGTCCCTTCCACCAACACTTCTGTAATGCTGTGAATAAAACCTTCTGAAAACTCAGGAGAGTTAAACATATTGTGTTGTTAATAGCTGCTAGTGTGGGCAAGAGGAGCAGAGAGGAAGGTACCAGATGGTACCAAGGAAGGGAAATAGCTGCAGCGGGGATGGACCCCCCAGGAGTGGCTGGGTGCTTGAGTGCCATTAGCAAAAGGCTGGGTGGGTGATTTTTGAGTAGTAAGTTCACCACAAGACTTGAGAGCATGGGAAGGAGAGAAATTACTTGTGAATTTGAATTGAATTTAGGAAATAGGTTCTGCTGGAGGGGAAAAGAATGAGAAAGAATGTAAAAACATGTCTCTCCTCAGCATTTTGAAAAACCTTCACTCCATAATTGCCCAAATACTTAATTTTCATGTCACTTTTTTTTTTTTCCCTCAAAAAGCAACCTTGACATTTCATACTCATGTAGTATATTTTGATGATGGAAGAAAAGATGAAATAACCCCAAACAGGAAAAGCACTGCTCAGAATGAAAATTTTGTGATTTTTTGTTTGTTTTACTTCTGTCATATATCTTTTTTTTTTTTTAAAAAAAAATGTTTATCCTCAGCCAAGTTTTTAGAATATATTTTTTAATTCTTCCCTCAAACTGCAAAATTCATTATTTATCCAGTGAGCAGGAACTCTCATCCTGCCTGGCAGTGTATTAAGCTACAGCTCCGTTAACAAGAAGTGTGAAGAGGTAGCAGTTGATTGGCAAAGCAGAAATTTGCAAGGCTGTGCCTACAGAATTGGCGGGGGTGGATGTGAACAGGCAGTTGAGAGAAACCAGCTTCATGGTCCCAAAGGGGTTTAGTGCTCTGGAGCTGTTCCTTACACCTACCAAAGGAGAACATTTGAATACTCCTTGGGAATGATTCAAATGTTGGGATGTGCAAAGGTATGTGATATTATGAGAGGCCACTTTTGTAATAATTATTTTAAAATATGCACATATTATTTAAATAACTTTTGACTAACTATGGATCCATTGAAGGACATCATACAATTCCAAGTCTCCTCTGTGACAGCATTCAATAAATAAATCCAACAGGTAAGAAAAAAACATGCTTTTTTAACAACTATTTCCAAAACAAAAACCAAAACCAAACTCTAAACCCAACTTACAGAGATTTCATAGTTATTTCAGGTATGTTGCATTGTTAGCAGAAAAATTCTACAGAAGTACGGGCCAGATACACAGTCTGCTGTCACCAGGAGGAACATTTCCACTATTATCCATGGATGTAGGAGCAGGTCCCTTGCTTAACTCATGAGGAGCTAGAATTCTTGCCTTCCTTCACATTAAATTAAAAACTGCATAGTCCTTCTGCTATGTGGCAATCTCTATCCTGAGAAGAGTTACAAATGGAGCAGAAACAGAGACACACAGAAAGGACAGAGTCTGATGAAAGAAATGGGGTTTAATTCTATACATTGTGGCCTGATTAAAATAGCGTAAGGAGTGAAGTATGCTTTTAGCAGAGCAACAAACTCACATGGTAGTCCTGAATTGCTTCTGTCTAGCTTTTAAATATGTCAATACTTGTTCCAGTACTAGCCTTCTGTGTGAGAAATGCTCAGCTGCTGTTCCTGTAATTGAATTTCACTCCTGAGCCTTCATCATCACAAAACCATTTTTTCCAGGTTTGATCTGAAATCGTGCTTGTGATCAAGGGAGGTAGCACGTGGTTCATGGACATCTTGCTGATGGCTTTAAATAGAAGTCAAAATTCTTAGCAAGGTGCACAATCAAATCCCAGGCAAGGAAGAAGGTGTGTGTATCAGACACAGATGCAGGCTGTAACTCTTAATGCATAGAGAAGTACATACTCCTCTTATTTCCCAAGGAGCATCTTGTTTTCAGGAAAGAGGGGAGCTTTCTCCAGCTAATTGGATTCTGTACACAGCACAAGCAACCTCAGTCATTGCTTCAAGATTGCAAGTCCTTTGTGAGCTGCAGAATATCTTCTAGAAAGGCAATCAACCCTTAAATCTTAAAATATTTAGAAAGATTTTAAGCAACAGAGAATCAATATTCTCAGAAAATAGCTCTAATGTCCAATTATCTTCATAGCTGATGTTTTGTTCCTTATTTTTAGCATTAATTTATCCAGCTCCAGCTTTGGCCTCCAGCTCTCATTATGCTTTTGGTAGACTAATAATCCCTCCATTATCAGATGTTCTCTTGGTGTCTGTATGGATCGGAACAGCTTCACCTTTTAACCTCCTCTTGGTTGAGCTCATATTGAGCTCCTTTGCATCTTTCATGAGAACAATGAAGTCTAGGAAAAGCAGCCTCAGAGTATATGTTTTTCTGGCACTTTTGAGAGGATATTGAGAAACTAAGAGCAAATAGCCAAGAAAATGCCCAGCACACAGCCACGATGCTATAAATGGCAGGAGTGAGATGGGCACAACCAACAGGCTGGTGCAACAGGGTTTTGCTGGCTGTTTGAGGGAGGTGGGTAATCTGAGAAGGACAGGCTACCTAGGGAGCTCACTATTCACCTCAATAAATGGTCTGAGCGCTGTGGCCATGCAGAAGGTGAGGACAGGGCTGGAGAAATCTTGTTGGAGACTGCAGCTGATCCATTAACGAGAGCACTCCCTAAACTAGGCTTTGACTCTCCTGCTAATGTGCTGGATCATTTGCCATCAAACATTCCTCTCCCTCAGGATCTGCTTTTATACACAAGGCTCATGTTTGAACTCTAGCAGCTAGAAGCCACCACAGCCTTCATTAACTGCCCTGTAGTAACTATATGTGCCTACAACTTTACTTAACAGTACGAGACAACTATTTCTTTCTTCACTGCAGAGCCAACTTTCTCCAAGTACTGGTTATTTATACAAAGTATTAAAGCTGGTGCAGAAGACAGTTGTGCATTTGACAAGAGCTAATTTGAGATCTGTGGCCATTTGTGCCCCTAGACCGTGTGCCAACACAGTGTGTGCTTCCTACAGCCAAGGTTGTAGGAAGGCTGGCTGGCATGTGTGCAGAGATATCTGCTTTTCTGTCCCTCTGTCGTACACGACTGTTTCATTCCCTGATTGTGTCTCTGCTGCTGCTCCGTTGGTGATAACTTATCAGAGAGTCATAGAAATGTTTGGGTTGGAAGGGACCAAAGCTCATCTAGTCCAACCTCCCCTGCAGTGAGCAGGGGCATCTTCAACCAGCTCAGGTTGCTCAGAGCCCCCTCCAGCCTGACCTTGAATGTTTCCAGGGATGGGGCTTCTACCACCTCTCTGGACAACCTGTGCCCTCACGGCAAAAAATTTATTCCTTATTTCTAGTCTGAATCTACTGTCTTTTAATTTAAAACCGTTCCCCCTTGTCCTATTGCTACAGGCCCTGCTAAAAAGTTTTATCCCTTGCAACATCTGCAAATTTTATCAAACAACCAAATAAACCTTTCCCCTGAGATGGTGGGATAACTTTTTACTTTCTCAGACATATGTCATCTGTGTTTGAGCTTGCCTTCTACAGTACATTGGTTTTGTGTATGTTTTGTTTTTTTAATCCAAATGCCATATGCCAGTACTTTAAATGCTTTACAAAAGCTTATATACATTAGCACAGATTCCTTCATCAGCCAGATTTGTATTTAATGAAAAATATAAAATTTATTTATCTGTGAATATTCATAACTGCAAATACTTCTGTTCAAGACAAAGTATATGGGACTGGTTAGAAAAGCCCGACTCAAAGGCTTGAGATGGAAGGGGGCAGATATAATATGTTAGAAAGAGTGAACCTGCTTTCTTAGAACATACCTCAGGCCTTGTGATTGCATTGGATCTACATTTGCATAACAATCATCTTGTCTAACTACTTTCCAATAATTTGTGTAGATGAAAGGGTAATTTTCATTTCAGTGTTCTCCATATTACTTAATTTATATGGATGTCAATAGGATTGTATTTTTTTAAATGCAAATGATTTTCAGTGTAATTCACTCACTCCTTTTATTTATTTCTCTATTTATTTGTATGAGTTTTACTCAAGGACACTTTAAATACTTAGTCATCTTTTTGCAAAAATGAACATCCCTTTTATACCTAATTATACCAATTATACCTAATTGTTATACAGAGCAGCCTGGATTTAAAAGAAAAAATGATGATAGGCTAATGTGGAAAGTATCAAAGGAAATCTTTCAGAGTAATATTTGAATCTTCAGATCTAACCCTTCAGAAGATGCCTATTGATTGTCCAGGGCTGTATATTGGTAAATCTGATTCCCAGTTTACCAGACAGGGTTTTTTCCATGGGACACTGTTATGTGACCCTTGACATCTGCTCTGTACTGAGTCTCTACAAGATGTGGATCTGTCCCATCAAGCTTTGTGAAGGCACCTATTGTAAGAATAAAGGTGTGTGCGGAGGTTGATTGGTGTTGAGCAGAGCATGATATCAGTGGGGAGAGAGTAATTGTGCATGGCTGGTTATTCACACTGCAATTATAAACAGTGCTTGCTGTCCTGCGCAGCCTTAGTCTAGCTACTGTCCTGAAGAAACAGGAAAGGTTTATTGTCTGACAAAAGGGTCTTAAAAACCTTCCTAAAAGGTCCTCTTATTTCTGGATGCAGATGAGCTGGAAAAGAGAGGGGAAAAAGAGCATCAGAAACTATTGTGTGTTATGGCCACACAGAAAAGGGATTTTTCTCTTAGTTGTCTCACAGACAGGCAGAACTTTGTTCACTTGTAGACGTGGCAGTTCTGTGTTGCCTGTCTTATGGCAATTGCTTCCTTTGGGAAGCTTCTAAGACTGTATTTGTTCACCTGTAAAGTGAATAGTCACATGGAGCCAGATTTCACGGCAGTGAATATTGCCATGGCCCCACTGAATTTCTGCTGAAAAATTCAGAGGTTGTATCAAGCTTGTGCTGATTTTTAATCCAGGTCTCATCTCCCTCTCCATTCCCATGCGTGGAGTGGGACACAAGCAGTGTGCCAGTAAGCTCAGCCAAGGTCTGGAGTCACTCTGTGGCACCCTGTCAGCCACACTAATCTTTTCACAGCTAGGAATTGTGCATAAAAGGCTCTTTCTCCTTCATTGTTAATTGTCACATGTATGACTGAAGCAACCAGCAATGCCACTTGCAAGATGGACTAAATCAGCGGGATTGGTTGTTATGAGGTGGCTGGAATTTTGTATCCACTGGAGCTTTGTAGGAAAAGATAATTTCTGAGGATGACTCATGCAGATCTGACTGCCACTTACTGAAAAACATGTGTGTATGTGGGATGTAGCAAAAATTATCTGGATCTATTAGGTAGCGATAGAATATGTACAGGGAAAACGTTAAAAATATGCGAATGGCTCTCTCTAGTGACACCCCAAAATGAGGATGTTTCAGGGTGACATGGGCTAATGATCTCGTCAAATAAGCTTTTTGTGGGAATCAGTGAGCTGTTAGTGCAGCCTTCTGGATTTCAGTCTGAAGATCTTTATCAGAACGGTGGGCACCCCTCGCATTGCTTTGCAAACACCCGTGTGTTCTGTGCCGCTATCAGGAAGGCACAAGGGACTGTTGTTAGAGTCATGGTCTGTCCACCTTCTTCCTCTGGATCTGCTGCAGTGAGTCACGGTTACACTGGTTTGGGAACAGCCTGGGAACCAGCCCTGCTTATTAATCATTTTGCTTTTTGCTGTTTTATTTTTAAGCTAGATGAGTTCCCCAATTCAGCTCACCAGGCAGCTGCCCAAACACTTCCAGCAGCAGAGCTGTGGGGCAGAAGTAACTCAGCAGTAGGATGCAAGGAGAGGAACTGGGACCTACATCAGCTGGTTCTGCTATTTAAAGCAGTTCTGCATTTCAAAGCAAATCAACCTCTGAACTCTAATAGCAGCCTGGACATTACAGCTTGTTGGTTGGTTAGCTTAGCACAGGCATGTGGACATTTCTCCTTGGGTATGTCCACAAAGGCAAAAGAAGAAAAGTCTCTTCAGTTTCTGCAGAGTTGAGTACGTGCCCAGAGCTGGGAGGCTTTGAAGGAAGGAAGTCATATGCTTGTCATGCAGCCACCAGCGCTCCTTGGCTGTCCTTGTTGTGAGCTGACAAGGGGACAGAAACTGAAAAGGAAGCTGATTTTTAAAAGATCCAGAACTCAAGAGCTGAATCAGCTAAATTCCATGCCACCGATGGGGCTGGGAAGGTCAAATATGTAATCTTCATCAAGGTGCATGTTCTTGAAAGGACATCTACTGTTTTGGTAGATTTACCAGGAGATCTGGAATCTCAGCTTCACAGGCAAAATCTTCACTGCTGTACATCTTCATAATAAAATATTAATAAATCCTTGTTCTTGTAGTGCTTCAAAATAGAATATTCTGTGATTAATAGTTGCAGGGGTAAGTGCTTGAAGCGCTCTGCATGTTTAAAATGCCACTTACACTCCTGAGGCTCAGGCAAAGGTAGACTAAGGACAACTCAGAAATTCCTGACTCCTAATGTTGCTCTCTTCATTTGGCCTCAGTCTGATATTTTAATAGGCCAATATCACACACAAATTCTCCCTAACAGAGAGGCTGAGGAATATACCTCTGTCTTCATTTGTGAATTTCACCAACACATATTTTAAACCAGTTATATGCAGGCTTTTACAGTGTGACTATCATTCTGGAAAGAGTTTCACTTGGGAAATTCATTGTTGCAATATTAACTTTCCAGTCATCCAGTAATGAAAATAATCCAAGTACTGTTATGAATACTTTTAAATTACAAATGAGTTTAAATTCCAATAAATTGCCTAACTTGAAATCAGTAGCTCTGCTGGGAAATGTGTGAATCTCATGCAGATAGCACTTGAACAAAAAGGTCAGTGATGTGGTTTGTTACTTGGAGAAGGAAGAATTTTTTTAAAAAACATATTTTCTGTTTCCTTCTAGTAGTTTTTATAGCTATTAACATTATGCAAACTAAATCAAGATTGTTTCCAGATCATATATATGAAGTTTTCAACAATATTCAATTTCTTTTCATCTGAGACGGTGCTGCTGATCTTGTTAAGATGAATTATAGATTCCAGATATTCTTAATTATTAAATTATGAATTAATTAAATTACTGAAGGACAAATGAGAAGTGATCATTGTATGGAGAAGTAAACACTGTTGTTGATTTTGGATGAGGCTTGTGGTAACTTCTTGTGCTAACACTGGCAAATACCTGTCCAGCTCAGTGTGGTTTCATGGCTGCCTTCTACTGGTTTTTGTTGAGGGGGTGAAATTAGAAGTAAAAAATGGTGAAGTTATTCACATCTTTGATATCTCATTAGTGATGCTTAATCGTTTGGAGAAGCTGTGACTAGCTGGTTAATGTGTTTATTCAATGGCATCCAGCTCCTGTGGAGAACACTCTATAGCAACATGAGTTTGAAGGTGTTTACAAGATGTTCACCTGAAAGGACCTCAGCAACAGCATTTGAGACTCTCCTGTGGGAATTTATAGCAAGAATTTTCAAAGATAAAAAAGGGAAAGATTTGTAGGTTAAAATGAGCGAGCAAATGATCAAAGCTTCTGAGGGTCTCTTGAGTTATTGTCTTTCTGTTTCTTTTTTAAGCATCACAAGCTTACTGCTCCAGGCAGAACTAATTAAGTAATGAAGACAGAAGAGCATTGCTGAGGAAGGCATAGAGAACAAAAACTTATGAAAATTTAACAAAGACATATCTCTGTTTCATGTACTATCTATTACATTGATCACTTCTAGTGACAACATCTCAACAGTATTTTTTTTCTTATTATGCACAAGTCCCAGGTACTGTAGGCTATACAATCTCCTGTTTTGAAGTTCAGTTTGTGCCTTTAGTAGTACTAAAGAATTTTTTGTTTTGCTTATTCTTTTAGGTTGAAGAAGTCAGGCATCCAGACACAATCTCTTCCAAAAACAGTGCCAAATTTTAATTATGCAGCTTTGAGTTTTAAATCTATTGCCTGACTGCTAACTTTACGGGTTCAGTGTAGCAAGCAAACTATGTGGTAGAACTTGAGGAAGTAGAAACTAAGAAGCAACCCATAAAGTTATCAATCAGGCAATAGGCTTAAAAACCAGAGCTGCACACTTAAAATGTGGCATTTTTTTGGCTGAGATTGTTTAACACATGGATAATTGGAGACCAGAAAACAGCTGGACAAATTTGTGGAAGAACAGCCTATGGAACATGCCTCCCTGGATTAAACCACTGGCTTAAAAGAACTTAAGATGTTGATTGCTGGAAGGCCATCACAGGTAAAACATCACTATAAACTATTTCTGCTCTCCATTTCCTTCTCCCAAGAGATAGGCTGATGGACTATATAGGTGAGTTAACCTAGTGCTGCTATTCTTTCGCTATGCTATTTAAATTCATTTAGTCATGGCCTCAGCTTGTGACTCAAAAAATCACAAGGACTATTCAAGGGCAAAGAACAGGAAGTTTTGCTCAGTGTTGACTTGTGGTTACTTTTCCTCATGTCCTTCGAGAGTCATAATTTGCCCCTTTCACCTCCTCTTATGGGAATATTTCTCTGTCCTTCCCTATTAAAACCCTTCGAATGTCATTTAGATACCTGGTTCATATTCCTAGTGAAAGTATTGAAAGCACATGTGATTCATTCTTTATAGATAACATATATATAATAACTATATAATATATATAACATCTATCCCATTAAACTGTATGATTCTTCATGTTTCTTCTCAAAAACTTTTTTACACATCACTGTGCCTTGTTGCCACACAAAATTATCCCTTTACATTATTTTTGGAGTTACTGGTATTTTTTTCTTTTCAAAATACGTAGATATTCTGTAGACCGCTGTGTATATGTAGATAACATCTGTATAAAATAATTAAGCATCATAACGTTAGGCAAAAAGACCAAGCTTTCAACACCAAACTTTTATTGACTTGTAAAATTTAACAGCTGTGATAGCAGAATACATGTGTGTGAGTGTGGGAGGAGGTTCCTCTGAAAGATTATATTTTTTTGGGATTAGAAAACCTGAGAAACATGTGGTTAGCAAATGAATCCTGCAACAGAGTTAGGTCTTCAGCTTCTTTTTATCCCTAGCACTAATGTTAGCTTTACTACTAGATATTCCCAGTGCTAGTCAGTCCTCACTAGTTGGTGGTTGTAATGGGGAGCTGAGAGTAATGTGGTGAGAAGGTCATAATGGACATGAGTGTGGGACAGCTACTGTGGTATGGCCAATGTAAGATATACATCCATATGAAACCAGGATTTTGTAATTCTGCTTTTTATGGAACAGTTTATGAGATGTCTGGGATAATGAGGACTGTAAATTGCTTATGTGGCAGTCAGTGACAGAAGGTCTGTTGACTTAAGAGGAAGACTTCAAATCCCTCATAATGTGTGAGGACAATGTAGACCACATTATCCCTGCCTGGTGTCAATAATATCCTACAAGCAGCAAGTCTCCCTTTTTGAGTCTTACAGTGGGGTAATTCCTTCTTTGGCTGGAGTTAGTGTCCTGTGCTTCCAGTTTAGTAATTTAAAACTCCCGAATTGGGTAATTAACACACATTTAAACGCTGGGAGCCACAGAGCTGCTCTCATTTCTGGTAGCTGCCTTACACCATTCCCAGCTATGCTGTCAAGGGTGATGGTGGCTACAGAGCAGCCAGGCTATGGCCATGTTACATGACTTGGAAGACTGTCAAGTCGTTGCAGTGCACTGCAGGGGAATCTATGTGGCTTTTTTTCCCCTCCCCTTTGCACTAAGTACAAAGGCTCCTCTGAGCCTTCCAGATCTCTTTCTTTAGTTTATGGATATGGTGTCTGATCTTTGATAACCTGATGCATACAAATTGCTCCAACAGCTTAGATGTGTCTTTTCCCATGACAAGGATGTGTAGATATCCCAGTCTTTGCACTTCAGGCTCTCAGAGCTTTGTTTCTGTTTCACCTTTAACAAATAAGCAAACGCTTGTGATTGTCTCCTCTAAGCCCCATCGACTTGAAGTATGTTTTTCAGTCGATCACGGCTTCTGTGATCTCTTTGCTATCTTGTTTCTTCCTCGCTGCTTCTGCAGCATTTTTGTAGCCTTCAAGTGTGTGTAATTTCAGCCATGTGAAATGAGTCTGTGTATAGTAACCAAGCAGCTAGGCTGGATGGAGGCAACTCCTGCTGTACACCGCAGGAAATAGGGTAACTCTAAGTGCAAAAAGCATTTCAAGTGGCTTAAAAATGGCTTATTATGAATAATAGACTACTTTTGCTGTCCTGATAATGGGAAACACCATCTACTGTGATTCATTGTAGTCAAGCAGCATTAACTTCAGGGAGAAATGGGACAAAAGGGAAACTACTCCCTTGGTAATGGGGTATTTTGTATGGGCAAGCACTGAAGCTATAATGTATTATTTTACTCTGCTCATTCATATCTGTCCTCCCAGGCCCTTTTGATATTGAAGTAATATAGTAAAAAGTAAGTTAAATCCTGTCTGAGTAATCGAAGCAAGGAGTAACAAATGTTAATCAGAGAATATAATCCTGACAGATATTAACAGCTCTTAAACTGATTATGTTTAACAAAACAGAAAAAAAACCAGAAGTAGCAGGAAAAAAAAAAAATCTCTTCATAAATGGAGATGGAGGCTTTCTTAAGTGTGATACCAAAGGTAGACTTCTTGGGTGCCACTTTATAAGGCATCAGTATATTTGGGTACCCAACCATTCAGTAGATGAATTTAGCTGTTTTTTAACTACCCTCTCTCAGTCTTATTTTCAACTGACCCCATAGGAAGCCCAGGGAGATATGTCCCATGAGGGTAAATTCAGTCCTTGTGAATATCTACCTCTGCCACAGATTATCATATTGTATTTAATTGACAAACTGTTTTAGCAGGAAACGGTCTCATTATGAAACATGAATGCTGAGAGGGCATTAGAAATTACCATTTCTTTCTGGATATGTGTGTGTGTTAAAATTCAGTCAGGTTGATATGCCACATGGTGCTATTTAATTTTAATTGAATTAATCAATAGAGTACATTAGCTGCATCATTTTGATACTGTCTTGGTAAAATTCTTGGCCTATAGAAGTCAAGAACAAAACTCCTGGACACAGTGGTGAGATTATACCGTGACAGTAACTCTTTTGCAAAATTAATGCAGCAAAATAAATTGCTTCTTTCCTCCCTTATCATTCTTCAAATTTTAAACCACTGCCATTTGGACAAGCATGCTGCACATTCTGCTTTCATTTATGGAGCAAAAGTGTATTGCAGGGGTTAGTAATGGGGGTTTAAAACCTGTCTCTCTCTTGATATTTCTTTCATCTGTTGAAAAAGTTGCTTAGTAGTTACTTCAAGTTTTAGTTCCTCATTTGCAGGTTGAATGGCAGCATTTTCCTCCTCAGAGTGTGTTCTGAAGATTAAAATTCCAAATTGGAGGAGCTCAGGTTCTCCACAAACCATGTCCAAGCATGGGGGAAAAAGGGCCAAATTATTGTGTGCATAGATCAGATTGAATTTATTTTTTTGGCCTCTATTTGTGCACTTTCTCTCTTTACACATTATATTTTGCTCTTCTGATTCCATGAGCAAAACAATACAGATAGTTGTCATTAAAATGTCCTGGAAATTGGTCTGGAAAGAATAACACCCCAGAGTCTACTGGTTTTGGCTTCCCTGAATAGAGAAATGTGTAAGGAATGGTGAGAGTTGTTAGTGGTTTGCAGTGCCCAGCTCTAGAGTATTGTGATTTTTTTTTCTTTGTAATTTAGTTTTGTTTCAAGAGAAAAGATGCTCTTTTCACTATATGGCTGGGAAATTTAAAGTTGTGGCCATTGCTCAAGGGTCTCTTTCCCGAGACATGTATTTTTATTTTAAGTTAGGTGGTTGGTTATAATGATGGATGAGGAGGACAGACTTGGGTTCATTGGGAGCAATTCTAGCCTTGCTGGAACTGGAGTTTACCATTTATTGGTAAATAAATGGGCAGAACTTTGTCTAATATCTTGAACAAGTATATTAAGAGAATTGGAAAGTCACAAGGGATCTTGGGAAAACTGAATTCAGCTTCACTTATCCACATAAGTTAATTTCAGTCATGGAGACATCTGTATTGAACAATTTAGATGTCTCATGGCCTTTTATTTGTGAGGTCTGCAGGGTCTATTATATTATCTTATAATTTCCATTCTGCCTCAGGTCAAATGCAGATTTCTATAGTACTCAGAACACTAATAATAGGAAAGATTTGTTTCCAGATTAATCAGAAGTGGTCCCACACTAGAGACTGCTGTGTTTTATATATGTGAAACTAACTCTGTAGAGCTCTTCTGTTCTCATTTTCTCTTTTCAATGTGCTTTAGTTATTTATGCCTTTGTGCTTGAAATTTTGCTACACCCTTGTAAAGCACAGAAGAAATATTTGAGGGATTATTTTTCCTGTTGTGTAAAACCAGTCATAACTAAAAGGTCTACTTACATTGTTTATATCTGGATTTTTTTAATAAGCCTTTGTTCAATTTTGATTTCGTAATAGCAGCATGTGCTGCACAGTCTGGCAGTACAGGTCCACAGGGTTATAGCTGGGCATTATGTAAATACCATATTTATATTAATGGGAACATATTATTTTTTTTAATATGCTTTTGGAGATAAAAGGAAAATTCCCTGAATGTAAATTTGGTTCCGCTGAATAGTCATTTAAAAAGAGTGACTGGAAGGCGACATGTGTACCCTTCTTAACTTGTATAACATTGAGAGCCTTAGAAATTTTAGCATCATTCATGTTAACACATCAAAGTATTGCTGGTTGAACTCAAATCTCTCTGAAATGCTAATCTGCACCCTTAACTGTAGTGGAATGAACATACAGATGGTTCTTCTAATTACTTGGAAAAAGAAAAGGGGATAATTTCCTTTAATGATTTCCCCTTCTTTCCAAACTGAAAGCATTTCCAGCTCTTCCCTCCAGCTAATTTGACGATTAAAAGATGCTTTTGTCTTCCTTTCAGCTATTGAGGTTTCATCACAATTTGTTAAAACTTTCTGTCATGAAGCGAGGTGTGAACCTATGTCTATGTAGGTTTGGTTCAGAGGTCATGTGAAGGGGAATTATAACCTTTAAGACCAGAATGGGAGGGTATTTTCATCCTCCCATGTTATTGCACAGATGGCAAAGATGGGTTTTTAGGGTTAAAATACGAGCTTGAATCTTGGATGCATAAGGTCATTGATCATGGAATAGATGCCAGGTATTCAGGCTCCAGACTTGTGGTGGCTCAATTTTCCCAAGGATACAAATGAAGAGATTTGAAACACATTTATAGAGCTGTTGACTTAATTGCTGCTTTGTGGGGTAAGACATGTTTCAGAGGAACTGGAGAGAAATGGTCTGTGAATAATTTAAAACCTTTTCATTTTCACCATGGACCAGCACAAAGGTTGAGATTTTACAAACTCTATCCTGAAAAATGAGATGTGCACACTGTAGAAACACCTGACATGATCACTGGTCTGTTGGCCCACAGCCTCTCTGTACCTGTGAATGATGGTGGTGCCTCTATGTGGGAATCTGTTTTCTTTGACAGGGACGGTCTCCAGCTAGGTGGATCCATGCCAGCTGTTGAAATATGTGAGTCACAAACCTCTTGTTGTTAGGGTTCGTGTGGAGCTACCTGAGGAGAAAGAAAGTCTTTGTTCTGCCTGAGAGCATGGACTAGCTGACACAGATGGCTGAGAAGAAGATGGGGGATGTGGGGACCCACATCACACTGTTTCTGGCCTTCATCTGTCTTCAGACCCCAAAGGTGAGTTTCATGTCTGCTGCCTTCTTTCAGCTGAGAGCCCTGTCCCTTGAAGGCTAAGGCTGGTTGGTGTGAACCAGAACAAGATGGGATCAGAAAGGAATGGAATTGATTTCTTCTGGCTCATGATCTGGATGCAAGCAGAGTACCCTTCAACTCTGTTTTGAAGGTTGTGATCCATAGTCTTGCATAGAAACCTATATGTAGAAGTCAGTGTCACCCCGCAACTCCTCCAAGTAGTTCTTCATTCAACATGGCATTAAGCTGCTATTGTTATTTCATGATTTAATAGGATTTTATAAATTACCACTTGGTAATGGTGTATATTCTTGAATATTCTAGAAGTTTTCATGGGTGTTTTTCAATTAAAATACTCAGTGGGAACAGCAACAAAAAAAGAAAAGCTTAATAAATATATATACCTACTCTATTTCTTCTGACCTTCTACATATACCTCTTAATTAATCAATCCCTACAAAAAATGTCTTCTGTTCTGTTTTTAAGACGCACCACATCTTTTCAAGCTATAGAAAGGAAGAAGATTTAGGTTCATGACTGTAAAAAGTGTATTTAATTGCTCAGGGAGCATAATTGTGAGGTCAGAATTCAGTGGGATTTTTTCCTCCCTTCATTTTCTATTAACCAGAATGTTGTATAATGTTTTTCCTAAGTAAAAGCCTGTAAATCAGGCTTTTCTTCCTACTAGAACCAAAAATAGGAACCATTACTGATACAGGATAAAGTTTTGGCTTTTTTGAAAATACAGTAGTGAGGGAATCTTCAGAAAAGGCTTTGGAGGAGTTTGTTGCCCAGGGCTGTGTCTTTTGATTTTGTCTGCTTGAATCTAGGCTTTACAATGTTGGAAAAGAAACAGGTGAAAGGGAGAATGATTAATTAGAAATTCTTGCCTTACCTTCTTGTTTCTCTGGCGTGATGACACCTCATACACTAAAGGGGAAAGGTGGTTGGCCTACGTAGGGTATGAGGAGATCAAGATTCCCTTGTTAATTGTACCAGCAATACCTTTCCTGCTTCAAGGTAAAAATTATCCAGCCTCAGCTTCACTCTCCCTAGTGCAGAGATGACAGTGATCTTTGCTTGGTGTCAGAAAGACATGTTCATTATTGTGTTCTAAATGTTGTGAGCTTCTTGGCTTGTTAAGTTCACAGTGGTTAAGTTGTCTTCTGTTTGAGCAGGTCTTGTTCAATAAGTAATGCTGATGGCAAGTCTCTGGAGTGCTACTAGAGCAATAAGGTTAAAATAATAAACGATACTAACAAATAATATCCTATACAGCATATATCAGCTCACTTCTGTGGGGCTTTTTTATTTTGATCTAATGATGATATGGTTCTCATGATTCGTTACTACTAGGAATACAGCATCTCAAACAACATTTATGTTTCTTGATAGGAAATAACGAATCTGTTGTGATGATGAAACAAAATATTTGTAAAGTGATGTAGGAAATGTAAACATTTGGAGTAGGCTAGACCTTACA
The DNA here is from genome assembly GCF_000700745.2 of Antrostomus carolinensis. Classification (NCBI taxonomy): domain Eukaryota; kingdom Metazoa; phylum Chordata; class Aves; order Caprimulgiformes; family Caprimulgidae; genus Antrostomus; species Antrostomus carolinensis. The sequence goes on along the minus strand of NW_010297366.1, from coordinate 2,400 downwards.
AATTTCAGCCAAGCTCTCCTCATATATTCTATAAGATCAGAAAGTACTGCACTTGAGCCATTAGTTATTTTGACATTGTAGTGTTCTGCAAGTTTTTAGCAAAGCAAACAGAATGTGAAATTCCAGGTTAAGGTCCCCACATGCTTTGGTTAATAAATATGAAATCAGCACTCATAAAACAGGGGAGTTGTTTAATGAAACTCTATGGACTGGGTTGGTGGTAGAGTTGGCATTAGTCACCTAGAAAGGAGGAAAGAATCTACTGTTTAAAAAAAAAGGGGAGGGGAGCAAATTTCTCTGCCTCAGGTAGCATATTTCAGAGCAGAGCAGTTACAGCAGAGAAGCAGTCACAGGAACGGGTTTTACTATCGTTCACCATCATCAGATGGTGGTTACATCCAGCCCTGAAGCTTAGTGACCATGGATAACAGACATTTAGAAATCTTGCAAAGCAAAACAGATTTGTTCTGTAGAATAAAAATGTTTGTGGAATAATGGATAAATTCTGGGATAGGTATTTATTGTAGACTTTGCATGTTTGAATCTTCTAATTGATGATAGTTCAATCAATGCATTCAGTTGAAAACAAGAGTGTTCATAAAATTAGAGCTAAACTGCAATTGTTGTTGTTGCTCATGTACTTGGCAAAGCTCATACATAAAAACAATTCTTCCACCATAAACGAAGTCATAAAATGAACAAAATACTTCTTAAAGGTGGAGTGTTACGGGAAAGCTACTTGGAGACTAAACTCTTATTCTAATAGCAATGAGGTAGTGGGATAGTATCCATGAGGACTGACCAGTATGAGCTGAGGAAGCGTACAGATAGGGCTGGACTCTTGCTTCGTGTAATATTCATTAAACAGTGGAAAAGTATCTAAAGGAAGGACTGAAAGAGGTGAGCTGAAAGGAATCACACTTAGAAAAGTCTGATGGTGTTTGTGGTGTCAAATTTGTATTGGACAAAAAGATGGGGAAATGCTAACAGAGCTAGTGAGAAGTCATCTAAAGGAGACTTGTTAAAGAAAAGAACATGGAAGAACCTGTGTAATACTGAAGCCTGCAGCAAAATTAACTTGATTTTCATGTGAAGAGAATCTCATGGGTAGTATCATCTCAGGAGTATTGCCATTTATAACCAGGGATACATATATCAGAATAACATGAAAGAATAAACGTCAGAAGTGGTGCGTGGGGGTAAGTTATGGCAATGGAAGTCATCATTAAATGATCATTCACCTTCTATATTCTTCTAGTTTCTTACCCATTAAGCTTTCTCTGCTTCATATTTTGCTCATCTAACAATGGATGCTTTTAATGGCTGCTGTGAGTGACACTCACAGGGAAAAATAAGTGGCTAAAGAAGAAGAGAAGAGAAATGGAGACAAAGAAAGAGAATAAGCCCAGAGGTTGAATCATAGCTAAAATGGATACAAGGAGCACACACAGAGTGAGAAAATAGTTCTTATAGCAAATATAAATCTGTACATTTAGAGGAGGAGGAGGTGACCATAAAACCAGCCTGGCTGTGAATATGCTAGAAAATGTTGTATTTTCTTTTTTAAATTATCACTTTCTTAGTCTAAATGGAACTGTGCTGAAAATATACAGAAGGCTTCATTAGAAGTTATATTGGTTTTTTCTCCTGATAATGTAGGTTAATAAAGTCCAATCTCTCTTCTCCCTTTTTTTTTTTTCAGACATGAGTTTGCATGGAAGAGCAGAACAATGCATTTGAAAATAGTGTTCCTATCCCTACATAAAGTTATTATGCAAACTATAATCAAACGAGATGACAGTCAAACCTTTAGTATTACAAGCTTTCGAAGCTCCAGGGCAAACTGTTGTTAGTGGGATAGTTAATTAAATGGAAGTTGGATTTTATTGCTTTACATAAACAACTAAGAACAGCATGAAGGATGTTGGTCCTCCGTGTTTTTTTCCTTTCTGTTTGACAAATATTAATTGAACTCATTGCCCCATGAAAACTGCAATTTATGGCTGCTCACAGCTTGGATGGGCATACAGTTTGCTGAGTAAAAAAACTGGCAGATGGCTGTGACCACAGAGTGGTGGGAATGGAGTTAAATCCAGCTGGAGCCCCGTCACCGGTGGGTGGTGTTCCCAGGGCTCAGTGCTGGGGCCAGCTCTGTGTAACACCTTTATCAATGACGAGGGGATCGAGTGCGCCCTCAGTCAGTTTGCAGATGACATCAGGCTGGGTGGGAGTGTTGATCTGCTGGAGGGTTGAGACGCTCTGCAGAGGGATCTGGACAGATGAGATCGATGGGCCAGGACCCATTGATGGGTCTCCATAAAGCCAAATGCTGGGTTCTGCACTTTGGCCACAGCAACCCCCGGCAGCGCGATGGGCTTGGGGAGGAGTGGGGGGAGAGCT
>NW_010297365.1:0-280 GCF_000700745.2 Antrostomus carolinensis | reverse complement strand
GACTGGGATGCGCTGGGATAGACTGGGAGGAAACTGGGAGGGGACAGGGATATACTGGGAAGGGACTGGGAGGTATTGGGAGGGACTGGGATATACTGTGAAGGAACTGGGAGGGGACTGGGATATACTGGGAAGGGACTGGGAGGTCTTGGGAGGGACTGGGATATACTGGGAAGGAACTGGGAGGGGACTGGGATATACTGGGAAGGGATTGGGAGAGACTGGGATAAGCTGGGAGGGACTGGGAGGAGACTGGGAAGGGACTGGGATATACTGGGAA
>NW_010297364.1:28161-32780 GCF_000700745.2 Antrostomus carolinensis | reverse complement strand
GCAGCCCCGCCATTGCCCGAGGCTGACAGCAGAAGGCAGCAAGGGCGGACCAGGCCTGGGCTGGGCGCTGCCATCATTCCCAAAAAATTAAACCCTAAAAAATTAAACCACGATAGGGACACGCACACGCTGCTTGTGCACTGTGTGCACTGTGCACACAGGACGCTGGAGCGCCCGGCCAAACGCACGTGTTTGTACCAGCTGAATAATCAGGAAAAGTGATTTGGGGAGCTGCCTATGGAGCTCCTTGGAATTGTTCACACAGAATTGATGGTGCCTCCAGTAAAACCCTTCCCTGAGCACCAGCCCTTCGTGCCACACGAAGGCACGGATGGCGTTACCGGGCAGGAACCAGCCACCAACGACCGCGGAGCCTGGGCCACAACCCGGGGGTATCGGGACGGATCATCTCCCACAGGCCTGGAGTGGCATCAGACTCTGCAAAGCGTAGCGATTGCTTTGGCAATTCAACAGGCACCTAAGGCACATTTACAGCCAAAATATAGAAGTTACTCTCCAAATAACTGCAAGGGAAGGGCGGTCACGCTGATGTGGTCTAGAACAGTCTTACCACTTTCTCATCGGGTAAGAACGGCAACAGAGTCAAACTAGAAACTAAATTAGTTAAACTGCAGGGGTACAAGAGCTAGAAAAAATGCCGCTAAGTCTGCAGCTTGTGGATTGCCCGTAATTAACACATTGTGTGCAAAATCCACGCTGCATACAAATCTGAGCCTACTGCTGCAGGTGAGATCAGCTCAGCGCTGAAGACAGGCTGATTCCTGAGGCACCCAAGTGCTAAACAGGTGATGGTAATGGAAAGAAAACAGCAGCAAGTAATAAAACTTACGGATTTTATTAAAACCAGAATCTAAGAATTCATTTTTCCTTGTTTTTCTCAGTTTGGGAAATAGAAAGAGGATTCATTCAAAAGAAAATTTCCAACCCATTCACATCATGAATGAAAAATAAACCAAGCCTCTATAGAGCAACTGCTTTTTTTCCTGTTTCATTGGAAAAAAAAGTGGAGCTTTGATTTTTCCCGCTGAAAAGGGTAAAGAAAGAACCAAAGAACACTTTCAGTTCTAATAGAACAACATTAATTATTCTAGGACTGATATTTTCTAACATGCTGGAATTAGTTCAGTATTACTACCTACATTAAAGCCAAATTAATTAAGATATGAAACACACATATTTTAAGTGATGTTTTTTAAAAAAACCAAACAAACCACAAAAACAAATCAGGAGCATAGACACAACATTTTCTTTAAGCCTCTGTAACAAAAAAATAATATTTAATTAAGGAGTAAAGAGGGGAAAAGAATGCTGGAAAATACTACAGTTTATCATCTAATACTTATTCAAAGCCATAGATCTGTACAGAACATACTATTCTCTATAAATATTTTTCATTTAACCTTGGATTCAAGTGTAATTGTTGCTACACAATTCACACAATTTAAACAAGGGGAAAAAAAAAAATCTACCTACTTAGATTTCTTTGTATTCTACAGCTTAACTGCATTCCAGGCTGTCACATGCCCAGTTCCAACTATTTTCCCCACTTTAAGTTCCTTTTAGAAAGCAATGCTGAAAAGGGTGAAACACTATTTTTAGGCATAAGGCTTCCAAATATTTTGAAACACTTAATCTTTTATTAATTGACATTCTCCCATGTACTGAATAGATATAATCCTCTCAGGGTTGCTCCTAAGAAAGGGTAGGAAAAATACCACACTGCTTGTTGGAGGGAGCCTTTATTACACAGACCTAATCTGTGCTGCACCATGTCCGGCATTAACCACAATTTACTCTCAGTGCCTGAAAGCTCCTTTACAAAATTTTTGTAAGGGGTATGGCAACCAGTTAGAAAAAAGTTCAGTTTTACTCACAAAACTTTCTGATGTCCACTGACAGCAAAGACGCTTTGTTTGCCATAGTAAAGAGGAACGGTTTATCTAAAGACTGGAAGGAAACCTGTCAATAATGTACATATCCACATATTTCCTTTAGTAAATTGAACTTGAAACTAGTGTATTCATTTCAAACTGTTTAAAATTTCCCAAACTACAGTTAATTTATTCTCTAGTACCATGCAGCATAAATAAGATTTCTACTCCTGCAGATTTTATTCTTTACCTGATATGTCACAGCTATTTAATGGATTACTACAGTGTATTTTATTACTCTTCATACAGGATACTACAGTAGAACAAGGTTAGAGGAACATCTTAGCTTTATATGTGTATTACATAAAGATGTACAGACACTCCATTTATACTCAAATGTGGTAACAACCCAAGACTGCTACATTAATTTAAAGATTGGGAGGAACAGAAGGTGGCAACGGCAGAATTCTCACTGGAGAAGACAGACGACAGAACACACACTTGGTTATCGTTTCAGAGCCACTACGTTGCAGGCAGAAGAAAGGTTTTTCACATTCTTCACACTGGTGTAAATATAACAAAAAAAAATGGCATTTCAGTTAATCATCTGTGACATGTGCATTACTCACGAAGGTACAGCTCTACACGCACATACATCTAGGCCTGGTTTTTGAGATGCATTGAGTGCGTACAGCTGTCGGAAACTTGACACAGATAGTGCTGCTCAGTATTAATTCCTGTGATGAATAGTTTGGAAGTTTTTTTCCTGAATAATACTGTATTTTCTGTGAACTCCAATTTTATTTATTTCAACTAATACAGTATCACACTTCTTGGATGGCTTGATGGATATCCAGGTCTCAGCTGTTCTGTCTTGGTGATTATCACTAGGGGGTTTGGGGCTTTTTCTGTTGGTTTTTTGTTTTTGTTTGGTTGGTTGGTTTTTTACCTGACCATTATCTGACTAAAGGAGATATTCAGAACGAAAAATTGAAAAATTAAAAAATAAATGAAATTTTATACGTAAGAATTACTTTAGATTAAAAACATTAACCCACTGTAGTCAGTACAAAGAAGTTTTTCTGCTGACTACACACACATTCAAAGTTTAATCCACTTCCATCAGAGTCAACATGACATTGATTTCCAATTCATTATTCATGAAACTATTTACAAAGAAATTCAGACATTTTTCTAATTGTTTGGTATGCTTTAAGTATTGCTGAAATGCACCCACAAATCCTTTCCTGTACCAATTTTAACCATATTCTCAAATTTTTGTTAATTGATACTTTTAGGAATGTACACATCTTCACTGCTGGCACATTTATAAAACTTCTTTAAAAGCTTAAAAAGCTGCTCACTGCTTTTGAATACCTGCTATTCAACAAGAAATTCTGATTAAAATATTACAGAAATTAGAAAAAAAAGTTCTTTTTCATGCCATTTCTCTTAATTGTTATTGACAAGGAGGAAAATACACACAAGATCTTGCAAATCCACTACCAAAACCAATTGAGGGACTGTAATAAAAAGGATATTTCAATAGCATTAAGCTTGTTAATGTTCTTCTTGCCCAACACCTATTTATAATTTATGTTTTAGAAGTCAGAATACATACAGTCTCAACTTTAAAAAGACACTCCTCAGAATTTGTATAAGCTGTCCAGGAGCATATTACCTGCCTTGGTTTAGTAATACTCCTACATAAGCAGCCCATTACTTTGCAGAAGCATCCAGTGTAGAAAACCAAAATATGTTTCTTTTTGAAAGTACATATACGTGGCTGTGTTTTCTAAAACCAAAATGCATCTGTATATGAAATTCAGTGTACTTACCAAAATCAATTTTTTAAAAGTACTGCTATTACTACATCCTACTCCTAAAAAATATTGGACAATTTTTGCAAGGGGAGAACAAACACAATCAATTTGTGTTTTCAGCCTAGAAATCTGACAGCTTTCCTTTAGCATTCAAATTTTCTTTCTGAATAAAGTATGAAGCGTGGTTAAAAACCAAAGTGATAGAACCTGAGCAATATTTGAGCCTCTTGCTTTTCCAGTTTCTGTCACTGAAGGAATATGATCCATCTTTTCAATATTCCACAATCTCAAAGTAGAATCCTGAGAAAAAGATGCAATTATTTTGATGTATTTGTATATTACCAAAAAAGTGATTTACATCATTCCATAGGGATGAGATCTCATCTCATCAGATAAGCCCTCTCAATATGAAAGCTAAACTATTTCACATTTAAATATCACGTCTTTGGAAACAATCTTTAGCAATATTAAACTGCCCACACATTTTAAAATAACCAAAAATAAACATACTTATCAAATTATTTTAAAGATTTTCTGTAATTACTTGAGGTAAATACTGATTACAACTTAGCACTTTTATGAGCAACTTGTATCATTGTTAAATTTCATTCAAAATAAAGCTGAAAAAAAGGAGTGAAATCTTCACATCCATTAATAAGTTAGCTCCTGAAACCACACCAGGAATTAGCAATTACCTTTGAGGCTGAAAGAATCCATTTCTTGTTTTTGCTAATCGCAACATCTGTCACCCAGTCCCAATGACCCTACAGTAAAGCAATATTTAATTATAACACAAGGAAAAAAACCTTTCTTTATTATTTTTATTATAATAAAAACAACTATTTGCACCATAAATCCATTTTGAAATGCAGTGAGAAAATTCTTATCTTGACTGCCTCATGTC
>NW_010297364.1:25425-28114 GCF_000700745.2 Antrostomus carolinensis | reverse complement strand
ACAGGGGCTGTTACCACCTCTAGTAAGCAGGCCACCAGTTGTAGCACTCAGAACAACAACAGCTACACAGTTAACGTGGGTTTAAGCTCCATTTAAGCATAGGTCTTTTATGCTTTTTAAACATTTTAATAAAGAATTGTAAATGGTTGACTTCTAATATTCATTACCTAGAAAATCTTGAGGCTGTTTATCATGTGATAAAGGAGGGATGAGCTGTGGGGACAGACAGGAGCTTCCCCCCATTTTAAGGGAAGGAAAGCAGTTCTGAAAGCAGGCCAAGTCAAGCAGCTGTATCAGATATCCTTGTTCTGACAACAGCAGCACCACCGATTTGAGGTTAACAGCACTGAGTTGGCATAAGAATAGAAACAAGTTAAAATCTAAAATGAATTATTTACTCCAGCTGAGGAGGTTATTCAAACATGAATGGTATTAACAGATAAAATTCCTAGAGTTCAGGAAGGCATGGTGTCGTTTTGATAGACAAATGCCACACGTGAGAAATAGAATAAAAAGAGGAAAATACATTTTACTTCTACAGAGAAGTAGCCAAACATGCATTTGTAAAATGTGGTTTTTACAGCAGAATCTTTAAGACATGTTTTTAAATTTAGTTATGAGCCTGGAATATAATTATACCAAGGCACGACTACTAAACTGGAACTCTCCATAGTTACAAACATATTAGCATTTAAACAGATTCCTTATTTTTTATGGGAAACTAAAGAAAAGAGGAGGCCTAGCTCTAAGCAGGGATAGCTAAATACTGAATAGCTACCTCTTTTACAGAATTGTCTATCCTAAAAAGTACCCTAACATGTTGAACCACATCCCTGTCACTAGAAGCAGTAAACTACATAACCTAGAGACTGAGCTAAGTGTGACAACCTCAACTCCGATATTTACTCTTTTTTTTTAATGCCTCTCTTTTAATATACTGTTTTCTGTGGACATAAGCAAGCATGTAAATATACAGATACACAAGAGTGTGGCATTTCAAAGTGAATATACGCACTATCCAGGCTCTCATTACTTGCTGGAAGAAACTCTCTCCTAAAACATAGGTACAACTCCATTGAATACAATCCTTAAAAGAGCTTCTTCATAAAAAGAGAAATATAAGAGCTTATCAACAACTGACTTGACAAAGGCAGTATCTTTTATCTAATTGTGTAATAATATACTGTTCTAGGAAATTAAATCACACAAAACCAGGATATATTCCTGCCTGTATCTTAAAAGGATGGGTAAGGGTATTGTCAGATAATGAAATCTACAATGCTTTTAAACCAGCAATACATTTTACACCTTCTCAAAGTAGTGACCAATAAAGAGCTCAGTACCTTTAAGCTTAGCTTTTTATAGCCTGCATCTGTGTCCCATATAGCTATAGTTTTGTCATATCCACCAGACACAACAAGTGATGCTGAAATGTAAAATCAGAATACTGTGTTTTATCTTTGCTTTGTCATACAGACTATTAAAAGAGGCTCCTACTAACAGTGAGTCAGACTTCATTAAAAAAATTAAATAATGAGCTATTAGTCATGTCTTAACAAGACAGCAGAAGTTCCTTTTGGCTACTTGATGCTAAAGTTGTTAATTTTATTAATACATAAATTTAGTAAACACAGAACTGAGTGGAAAAAGCTATACATGAAAATTTTGTTGACTTAGAAAATTAAGGAGATACTTTGTTTAAGAATTAAAATATAGAGAATATTTTCAGAATTGTTAGGTCAACTGTAAATAATAACAAAAAAATAGAGTTTAGTGTGGAAAGCATGCTTGCAAGATTGCAATATTCACAGGCCTGTCTGCATTTGCATGTCTTCAAGTCACAGGTACATTTTTCCCCCCAGAGTTGCCATTTACTCGTTTTAGTTGCCTGACCCAGAAGGCACTGTTTGGGTACAACTGCAGACTAACCCGCTGCCAGCAGTTCAGGAGTCATCTTTACTGCAGTTTTCAGATGTGAAGTTGCAAAAGCAAGCAGCCAATTACATCAAAGTGTACAGAAATTTGAATGAGTCCACTCCAGTGAAGAGAAGAGAGCTGTCCAGCACAGTGGCAGTTTGCAGTAACACTAACTTCATGTTGTGCAGGGACTAGTTGTCATCTATGATCTAGTGAAAGCAATGGAACTAGGGCAGTAAGAAATAGCTCCCCACTACCTCCACTCAGATACAGGTAGACTGGGAAATCTGTTTCCTCCTCCTATTCGCCTCCTATTCATCCAAGCATCAAGGAGACACCAAGTTCCAGGTGCCAGATTGTCTTGCTATAACTCATAGATATCATCTGCTTTGAACATGGTAGTTTACATGCTCCCTCAGTGTGGCTGAGAACATCCATGAAGTTTTTCAGAACTCCATTACTAGCATATGCTGTTTGGGCTGTGAAGTCACATTACTTTTGGGGGTACTAACAAAGACATACACATTTTTCTAATTCCTACAGAGCAGTACAGTATTTACTGAACACGTTTTTTCAGCTACCTAATGTTAGGAGAATATCTGCAAGCGCTAAGTTAATCTTTTAACATGGTATTGTGCTTTTACTCCATTATGATCTTTTTATTATACTTCTTGATGGGTATATCAATTAAACAAGTGTTCCAGTTGCCTGGTGAAGACAGAACACAGACCATCAATTTCAATTTACTTACTGACATGGACATAATTGTCTC
>NW_010297364.1:0-25389 GCF_000700745.2 Antrostomus carolinensis | reverse complement strand
CTAAAGTGGTCACTCGTGGTTTATGTGAGATGTTCTATACATAGGTGTTGAGATACCTCATGTACTAGTATTAAGATAACTCACCATCTTGACTGAAAATACAGGAACTAACAGAACCCTCATGTCCTTCATTCAAAGAAAGAGGTTCATGACACTGGAATTCTTCTGTCTTTATATCCCATATTTTTAAGCTTCTGTCCCAGGATGCTGTGCACAAGTAATGGCCATCAGAGGTAAAGCAGCAATCTGAGATTACATTGCTGTGTCCCCTGAAACACAGATGAAAAACACAGGAGGAGTGAGCTTTTGCAACCATTACAAATTTCTCAGAGAGCCTCCTGCAACATTGAGCACCCTGTCTCCATCCAGTAAAGCATCACAAGCATATTCTGAATTTTAACCATATGAATAGTTCTGTAAAGTCTCTGGAACTGCCGACAACCTCACAGTCAGCACAAGTTTAAATCCCTTACTGGATTAGGTCATTTTGCAGGATTGAACCCTAGCTGCCGAGTGAGAAGTGAGCAGCTTTTTTTTCTTTTTTGTTGAACAGCTTAACAAGAAATTTTTCAGTAGCTACAACACAATCACATTTTACTAAAAGTAAATTACAAAAAAGGCACTCATTTTCATTAAATAAATAGCATGCACCTATCCCTACATGTAAATTTAAACTCAAACATTCAGAGGAAAAATATTAAACAACTCTAGATTAAAATATAGTTTTGGAAGCAGTGATACGCATCAGAAAAGAAATCTGGATGTTCCAGAACTGGGTGAGGACTCTAGTGCTTCCTGAAATCTACAGTGGGGAAAGGATTATGAGCATCTCTTACAGGAAACAGTGCTGTAGTCACTGCAATTTAAAAGAAATATTACAGTGTTCCAGATTGAATTTCCCATCCAAAGTAATTCCTAATCCCTCAAAGACAATTTTATTAGTGTTTAAAGGCAGACTCTCTCTCTGATTATTGTTTTAAGAATTCAAAGCTAAATTGGTTGAGTTTATTTAAAGCTATTGATATTTTTAACTGTTGATTTGGCATCTCTATTGTTGCATACTTCCTTCTTAAAATGATAACAATATCCTAAATTGACATAATGTTTTTACTGTATTACTGACTTCAGTGAGAGATAGAAGAATTTAGAATGTGAAGGCTCAGGAGATCATACTGAGTAAGGCTTCCAGTACTGGGCATGACATTCTCCAAAAGCTTATAAGGAAAAATGATCTCTGTACTCAGAGAGTGACCATAATTGGTTCACTGTGAAAATGAAAGTGCATAGTGAGCTGGAGTCCACAGCATCTGTCCTGAATCCAGTCCTGGTTCATACTTCCATTAACAATGTAGATAATGCCATAAGGGGCACAAGCTGGAACACAGGACATTCCACTTAAACATGGGGAAAACATTCTTTACTGTGAGGGTGCCAGAGCACTGGAATGAGCTGCCCAGAGAGGCTGTGGAGTCTCCATCTCTGGAGATGTTCAAAACCTGCCTGGACACTTTCCTGTCCAACCTGCTCTAGGTGAACCTGCTCTGGCAGGGGGGTTGGACTAGATGATCTCCTGAGGTCCCTTCCAACCCCCACCATTCGCTGATTCTGTAATAAAGAGTACAGATGTGAAATGAAGCCAAAGAGGGTCTGCAATTATACAAGGGAGAAGATTAAAATTCAAAATTATCTTCACAAATTGAAGAAATTATCAAGAAAATAAAAGGGTTATAACAGTACAGTAAACAATGCTGTCGTCACTGCAGTTTGTAGGAGCCTTACAGTGTTTAATCAATTATCTAATATATGTGCTGCCTGATCAGGTCAATTTTGTCAAGTCTGACATTCTGTAGTAACAGACAAATAATGGATGCAAGAAATACCGATTCCTTTTCACCATCATGCTGTCAAAAAAAGAGTAAATCTCACCCCAGGAGGTATCAACAGGGGCACATCCACAGAGAAACATGTAATAATAATTCACTGCTATTATAGTAATTAACTATAATTATTATAATATTTGCATTCTTAAAGTATAATTACCTGCTTAAGTGCTCCCTAAGACTCTGAGCAGTTAACTGTCATTGGCCTGATGGGGACACACTTCCAGACTGAAGTTCAGGAATGGCGCAGAGAAATGAGTTACTACAGGGCATGTGTGGTAACTGCATGTGAACGTACGTTAACGATGTGTGTTGAGTGCCTGGGTGCACTCAACTTAACTATAATTATTATAATAATAAATCAATCCCTCTGTTAGAGAGAATACTGTTTTACATTATGGGGCCATATACTTCAAGAAAAATGCGGGCAATTGGAAAGATCCAAGAGATCAACAACAAGAATGATCAGTAAAATAGGAAGTAATAATTAAATATTAAATTAATAAGGATGGTTTAATCTACTGAAAAGATGGCTCAGCAGATATAATAGAAGTTACTGGATATATATAAAAATGTAGAAGAAAACAAGGGAATAATCTGATCTCCATGTCTGAAATGGATCTGAACAGAAACATGTGAGCTTAAACTGCAGCCAAAATAGTCCACCTTAGGAAAATTATTCTAATGATTAACACGAGACAACAGAACAGATTGCTTGAAAGTCTGTGAGGTCTTCACTGAAGCTCATTAGGAGCAGAGTAGATCATCCTGTGGTTGCTCTGACGCCCATGAATTTTATGAAGGACTAAGGTGATCTGGTTGACAGTGCAAAACCTAATTATCACAAAATATTCTGTAAGAACTCATGATTAATTATCAATTCCCAGCATCTAGATATATTTTCTCCTTTTCCTCTGTATTATTTTTGCTTCACTCTGTAATGTTTTTAAAGACTTCACTAAGTAATATTTTATCTCCTTATTCATCAATAATTATACATTTTTCCTAATTAGCAGAAATTAGAATGAGAAGTTTACACTGCAGTACCATATTGCATATGCTATCTTCTGCCTCTATATATACCCAAGAACCCAGAAGCTCTGAAAAAATAGCACTAGAAATGTTTAAAGCCATCAAAATACATTTTTTCAATTATTTACAGCAGGAAGCTTGAGTGGACCATTTTATTCACATTTTCTATATATGTTATTTGCTTGCTTATTACTTTATTTAGTTCCACAATTATCATTTATTTTCTTTAGCACAAATTAGCATAAATCTCTCTGATAGTTGTGAGAGATGCTAATAATGCCATGGATAATTAACTATAGTATTGTTTCTTACTCATTAATGGTAATTGAGGTGGATCGTGTTATCATATCCCATAGCTTTATGGTCTTATCATATGATACTGAAGCCACTCTTCGGTTATCAGGGTCAAAACAACATCTCGTGATTGTGCTTTTGTGATGACCTATATAAAAAAACAAAGTGAGACTACTAGTTATTTTGTGTAATTACATCTGGATCTCAGAACACAGGTCTGAAAGGCAGAACTACCCATAGCATCTATGTGTCGGTCTGTTTCCAAAACACTGTCATTTCAACATTGGTACTTCACTGGCTAGGACACCTCCTCACCCACCTCTCAATGGGAGAGAGGCCCCACAGCTCCTGCAGACAGCAGGAAACACGAACCTGCACCCAGGCACTCAACACACATCGTTAACGTACGTTCACATGCAGTTACCACACATGCCCTGTAGTAACTCATTTCTCTGCGCCATTCCTGAACTTCAGTCTGGAAGTGTGTCCCCATCAGGCCAATGACAGTTAACTGCTCAGAGTCTTAGGGAGCACTTAAGCAGGTAATTATACTTTAAGAATGCAAATAGCTGCATTAAAATAATGTAAACCAAATAAATCCTGATACTGTCACCTAACAAAGACAGTTCTAAAAAAAGTTATTATGATCCATTTGTTGCATGTTTTATTTTTAAATCCAAATGATTTTATCATCAGGCTCTGATTCACAGGAGCACATTAACCACATGCTAATTTAATATTCATAATACTGCTCATATATTTAGAAGCTGATTCTGTAAGAATGGCAAATTCCCTGACCTGCAGTCCTGAGTGGAAGCCCCATGGGACTGAGGACTCACTAGTGAAATTACCTTCAAAGGGAAATAATAATTCAAAAAAGAATCTCTGTTGTTCTGGTTTTGGCCCATTATCTCCTCTTTATAAGCCTGTTCTGAAAAATATTGGGCTTAATGTCTTACAGATAAGCCTATTGTGCCTTTCTCAAGTAAGGATATTTGAATCACATTTAATGGATTAAATCTCTTTTTTTGGTAAGAAATTTTTAAAAATTCTAGAGCTGCATAAACAAGATGTAAACGTCCTATGTCTCACCTTGGATATGTGCCACTACTGTTGCACTTGTTGCATCAAAAATATATATGGTATATTCTTTTTCTGAACCAGATACCACATATCTACCATCACAAGAAATATTACATGAAGTTACAATGCTTTCATGTTCTACTGTCCACTAAAGAGAAAACAAAAGGTTTTAGAAACATGTTTGAGGGTTAGAGAGTTTTACAGCATACTTTCTATAATCTGTAAACAGATTCATAAAGAAGGCTTTTGATAGTACTTTGTTTTGGTAAAAGCTGATAGATGTCTTTATATCCAATTTTTCTCTTTGCTTTAGCAATAAACTTAAGACTAGACAAGGCCACCCTGTTCAAATCCTACAATGTTAATTTAATCAATCTTAAATGTATCTTCTGAGATAGGTTATTATTATCGTACCTATTTGTACCTGAAATAACAGAGACATGCTTGTCAAGAGACTTACCCAGGATCGAGCAATTATCAGCACCAAAACTAGGAATAAAAAAAAATCAAGCACACCTATCCTGACTATATTGTGTAGCACTAACAAAGAATGTTTTGTTTTCTTATTTATCAATAACAAAGCAATAAATTGGAATTTTACAGTAGTACCTTCTGCAGGATGCATTCCAAAGGATACATACAAGCATTTTTCCTGTTTCCATGTCCCAAGCCTTGACAGTGTTATCATACGATGATGTTACCACTCTAAAAATGATTTTAATGAAAACAGCAATGTTTTCACTTAAAAGAAGGTATTTAAAAAAATAAATGACATCTAATTCTGACAATGATTTGATATCCTCACACCCACTAATTCAAAATAGATTTTTAAAGGCTACAGCAAAAATTATTGCATAGCTTAGTTGAAAAAAGGATTATTTATATTTCAGATAGAAACTAATAAAAATGTCATGTATGTAATTTTCAGTGCAGTCAACCCAATTTCATTTCACCCATTACAAGATATTTAATTATTTTTAATTTTAGAATAATTTTAAAGCCATTATGATGCCTTTTCTTTAATGAACGTGTTCTTGTCAGCAGGGTTTTTTGGATTTTCAGTGGTTACGTTGCTGGGTTACCCTTTACCACAAACACTGCTCTGCACAAACACAAAGCCACATTAGACAATAAAGCTCTTCAATAAAGTTTACTAAAACTGGCAGGTTTCCATTAAATGGGAGGTCAAAGATTTTTCCCTCACACAGTTTTATTAAAATATCTAAAATAATATTTATATTGAAAGTCACTGGATGCAACAAGTGTTTTTAGTACCATTATGGTTTTTTATTTTTATCAAGTTCATAAACTGTCACTTTCATACATTTTGCCCAAGAAACTCAATGCATTAACATTCTAACAACTACAAGTACAATTATACTATTAAAATATTTTTATCTTCTCCATATGTATATACTTCCTGCAACCAACACAACCTCTGCTCCTAAATGGAAACATGTAATGCAAAAGACCACAGGACTTTATGAACTGGTGACATTTTTGACTGGAAAATGGTTTCCTGGGCTATAAACAATGGTATTTTGCTTGTTTAGCAATTTTTTTAAGTATACACAATTGCAATAGGCAGTATTGCATTTGTACCGTTCAGTGATCAAAAAACTAGTAAGTCAACTCTACAATCTGATAGAAATTGATTTAAAGTATGACTTAATAATAAAATAAGCCAGAAATAGTACCCTTGGAGGCACCTCATGACCTACTTAACCAAATGTTAATATATGCTGCAGTTGTTTTAATTAGCATGTCCACAGATTGACATTGGATTAAGATGCATTTCTTCTTTAATTGACAAGACGGGTTTAATGGAAAGGCTATGGAATATTAATACAGACAGAAGAGAACTTTTATGAAGGTAAAAATCTCCCTGACAGATGAATCCCTGAACCTTGGCTAATTCAATGTTGTTCTTTTACACAAGTGATATATATTCATATAGCCCTTTCAGAAAATACGGCAAAGACAGATTTCCAGCTCTGTATAACTCAGAAACAGAATTAGACAAGTCCTTTGCCTTAAAAGAGGCCATAATCTATCAGACATGCCTTTAAAACAATAAAAAGATTCCTGTTTAATTCAGCAGGTCTCATATTCCAAACAGAAAAGATTTAAGAGCTCCTGCGCAAGTTGTAGGTGAGAACAAGGTGAGATTTATGGTGGTTCAAGCAGATGAAGGAGTCTGGCAGTAAATAGTCTGCTAGCAGAGTATGGACAGCATAAATGAAAGTGCAAGGATGGAGAGAAGTAGGAGTGTATGGAGGAAGGGAGATGTAAAACAAAATTATAACAGAATAACATCACAGAGCACGAAAGCAAGCAAAAGAAGTTTGACTTTGATGTAGTACAAGCTAGGAAACCACAGTAAGGATTTAAAAAGTTATTTGTTCTAAATTTTGTACTATGTGTTTCTACATGCACTGAAATTGAACCTTGAAGTCATAAAAACTGGCACTTTTAAAAAAGAATAAATTAAGATAGAGAATGGTCACCTTCTGTCATCAGGAGTCAAGCTGCACTCAGAAACTGGGGCGCTGTGTTCTTCAAAAACTTGAACAGGAAAACCTTTCTCCACATCCTTGAATAAATCCAAACGAGTTTGATTAGGAAGTGCTTTGCTAAATTGTAAAAAAAAATACAAAGCATCACAAAATAAGGGAAAATAAACTTGGGAAATCAGTAAAGTTAATCTTACTTTAGTTACTCTTACAATCTCAAACTCTCTATTTCTTCATTTGAAGACTGACTGAAACAGAGTTCTCACTTGCACCCAAACTTCTTTTTATCCTATTTCCATCACAATAGTTTTCACCAGAAATTTTGTTAAAAGATTTCTCCTTGGACTCTTGCATCCATGGTCATACCTAAATCCTGGGAAGTCTCTCTTCATAAGCTAATATATGGCTTTGCATTTTCATTCACATAGTTAAAAAACACACACTCTCAAGGCCTGCCAGCCTTGTGTCAATCATTGCAACATCATTTTCTCCACAAATGCAGTCTCCCCGGCTTATATGCACGTGCAATGCTCTTCCACAGATTTCCCCTTACTGCCTGTATTATGTCATTCCCTCTACATTCCTTTATTCATTCCTTGTTCTCAACCACAAATACAAGCCTCTTGTCTTCAAATACAAAGCTCTGTGATTTAGCCCAAGACATCATCTCCATTCTGCCCTACCTTTGATGCCAGCCTTTGTCATTGAGGTGTTACATTTTCAAAATTTGAATTCCTTTTGCTGTCCTTCACGTTTTGAAGAAATCACCTATAAAAACTGGAAATCTCTCTAAATATACGAAATCCCACTTAAATGTCTGTTTTGTGATTCCTACAACAGCATTCACCAGATTGCTGAAGTGCTGAGATAATGACCCATGCTGCATTACTGGTTGATTTATATTTCGCCATCATCTTTTATCTACCTAGACTGTTACACAGAGTTTTAAGTGATTTATTTTTGTCATACATGTATAACGTTCAAAGCATAGTGCAATCCTAAGCCTTGAGTAAAGCCTTGAGGTTCTTCAGTAATACAAAGAAAAATATTAATCAAGTTTTACAAATGGATCATGTGCCTGACTGTAAACATCAAAACAACAAATAAACCAAACCAGGAGGACTGATGACATGCAGAATAACTCACAGCTCAGAGTATCACAGGATTAGTCATCATACCTTCATCTAGGTAAATAATCTTCTATGTCCATGATTAACCCAATTATTTCAATTAGATTTTTGTTTGCATAAATACCAAGAGGTTTCAGAATCAGTCTGGAAGCAGGCAACTCCCTTCATTGTGCGTGTGCTCTTTCATTTGTCTCCAACATGAGAAGAAAATCATGCACCTTTGACTACTACTCCCCTTTTTAACATCAGCTGTCAAGTCTCAGGTCTAGAGTTGTTTCCTTACAAGGGCTTTCACTTGCAGGAGCGAACCTGGCAGCTCTCGGTAACAGACACAACCCGAGTGAAAGTAAATTTATTTTTCACTTTTTCCACTTATTTTCTGAATGTGCTCTTTCACTGCTCTACAGGCCTAACAACTGACACTAGAATCATTAGGAATGTTTCTAAGACCAGAGGAAAAAAAATAGATCTAAGTTACCATATGTTCTTGTAATATTTTTCTGAGTCAAAAAAGCCTTACACTCACAACTGCTTTCCAGACTTATCTAGTCTTTGTCTGCTGTGCATCCTATTAACCTTTCTTTTCCAAAAGATGTGTGGACTGTCAGTAAGATACTGTCTGTTCTCAAGAGGAACTTCAAATGCTTTCTCAGTACACTCAATTGTTTGGTATCTACTCTTTCCAAGGCAAAAAAAGAGAACCCCAAAGTGAAATTGTCAGGGCTAGCTTAGCCCCCCACAACCAAGTCCTGCGTACTCTCCTGAATTCTAATTGCTTCAGCTGTTCCTGCAGAGGAGGAAATGAGGCTTGTCCTAACAAAATTAACCTTAGCAAATAAATGAAGATAATCTTGCACATACGTTGCTATCAGAAAATTCTCAATACTCAGGCTAATACTTTTAGTTGGATTCCAAAAAATAAGTATTGCTCAACAAGTGTTGAATAAATCTTTCTTAAATAAAAATTATAAAGATAAAATTTCTTAGATTAACCCTTCCACACTTTAGGCAAGAGGCACATTATAGCCTTTCCAGCAAAAAGAACATTAATGGATCTACTGTGCTTAAAAAAATAATGTATTATCTTTTTATATTCAGATCTTGATTTCAGTTGGCTTACATGTAAGACAGCTGAGTAACATTTCGCTAAAGATAGAAAAATACAAGTTCCAGTTCCGAGTTCAAAGCAGGAAAGTTAGTTTAGTAACTTACAGATTGACAGTTCCTCATGTAAATATCACGACTAACACACTGAGATACTTTTATCTACAATATTTGCTTAAGGTCTCCATGTGTTTATTTACTTTGGAACTGATCATTAAAAGATGGGACTTTTTCATTCTAGGCTTCCTGATTTCTTGGATTTGGCCATCCACAGCTCTTGGATACCATAATGGTGCTAACCTGAAAATTGCCTGGACTTTTTACACTTTTGGGGTTCTTGGGCTTTTTCAATCCAAACCTGAAAGAAAGGTTTGGATAATGGTAGAAACCCACTACTGCACTGCATAAAATTCAAGGGCTCACATAACTATATGTCTCCAAGATATCTTTTAGATTAAAATTAGATTTGATCACCCAGAATCTGTATACTTCCCCAGTTCAGATCCTGCCAGTGCTCTGCCCAAGGTGGCTGGAATTTTAGGGAAACCCCAGCTAACTACACAAAACTTGAAAGAGCAAGAAAATAAAGGGTGCAAATCAAGATTTAAATAAAAGAAAACACAAGTATGAAAACACCACAGCCATGCTAATAACAACTGTGTGATCCCTAACTTCTGCTTTCCTCCACAAACAGCCACATATAAACAAGTCAGAAAAAGGAACCTTCAGGAGAAAAAGAATAAGCTTTGTGTATCAACTTACAATTTTAAAATATTAATAAGTTAAAGCTCTGATTCAGTGCCTGCTACATATGCTTACAAGTCACCCTTTAATGTCACAGAATGTGTATGAAATATGAAATAGGAGCTTTACTATTTATCTGTGACTACAAAAACATTTACAGTTGCTATTTTTAAACTTCAGTAAAATATCTTCAGAATGCTATTTGATGATTCAATCTTCACGTCTGTCTAACATTCCTTGTTTGATTTGAGCTTTAAGATTTTTTTTAATTTGTTGTTGTTGTGTTCGTAACATACCCAGAGCTTCACTGTTCTATCATAAGAGCATGAAAGTATTTTTGTGTCTTCAAAGCAAAAATGGCAGGAGCTCACAGTATCACTGTGTCCTCTCAGAATTTTAAATTGGATCTGTAAAGGAACAGAGCAAAGTTTAGGAATATTTTTCCTTGAAATTATTTTTGACATCTTAGTCCACGAGGGGGAGTACGAAAGCCAGAACCAGAGGAGGATATTTTAAGTTTCACTTCTCTGAGAAGCATTCACATCCTTTCCTTGGTACCAGCTTGGAACGGATTTACCCAATCTAGTTGAGAAGGAAAGGCTGATGGATAAGCCTTTATTTTTTATTTTTCTGGAGGGGAAGGAGGTTTGGTTTGTCTTCCCAATTCTTCTTCCTCTCATGAAAAGTAGTATTTATCTTTAAATCTCATGAAGTCTCTCTCAAGTCTTTCAAACACTCGTTTCCTTGATTCTGGCCGATCAAAGGGCAGCACATCAAGCTCTCAGGCCAAACATTTCAGCCAAGACCATTACAAATTTTGTCAGAGATATTTTGAAAAGGCTTTTCTTCAGTCGCTTGGGAGTTTGCTCACAACCGTCCAGCATGCATTTGTGTGAACAGAGCTAACAAAAAAAACTACCCCAAAAAACCCCACCCAGCTGCCACGAGCATTAACCACCCCTGAAGTGACACAGAGCTTTTCAGCCCTCAGCTGCCGGCAGCCCGGCCTGCCCCAGCCTCCCCGTCCGCCAAGTCCCTGCCCTACCTGCGCTGTGGGCTCATGGTCGCCCCATCGACCCTCCGCCGAGGAAGGATTCGGTTCTGGCAGCAGCCCCAGGGGATCCCCACGGCTGCTCCCCGCCGCCATTAGGCCCCACCCGCTGCCTCAGGCGGCCCCACAGCAGGTTCGTTCCTTCCAGGGCTGCGTCCCTGCTCCCGCCAAAACGCCTCTGGAACTTTAACACGGGACAGACTGCGAGTGACCACCGTGCAACGCAGCTGTCAGGATCACTTTCTTCCTGTAACAGAGGCAACCTCAAGGCCCAATGTCTTATTTCTCCTTCTATCACTCAAGTTTTCTTCTTGACTTTACATTTAAAAACCACGCACGCAACCTCTGTGTCAACACAAGACTGTGATACCACTTTGCTCTCATCAAGAGCTGCCACAAAGCTGTGGACACTGAAAAATACACTAAAATCAGGCCCGAGGGAACTGCCACCTACAATGGTGAATTTCAGTTAAGGCTTTTGTTCATAGTGTTTTGGTTTCCCCGTACACCTGGAAAGAGAAGTTCTGTGGGTCTATTTTAACAGCCTGATCACTCAAAAAGCAGTTCAGTATTATTTCATAGTTTACATTAAAATAACTCTACAAGATGGCCATTGCTTTTTAAATGTAGTGCATGAAACAAAGTGGTATCAAGTTTTCACCGTAACTACATAAAATAAGGCAGACTGTAATTATAATTACAAATCTTTTAATACATTAATCTTAATAATTTGTGTCAAAATGACAGTTTATTGGTTTAGGTCTGCTACAATAAATGCTATATACAAGCTGGAGATGTAAAAATAACTCCAAGAACAGGCAGATACTGCAAAACTGCAATGTGAAATTCTGCATTAGACTTGTTAAAAATACTTACACCCAATACAAATTCTACATTGTTTTAGTTTTTAACTTCCTGACTTAATTCAGACTAAAACTTACCCTCCAGCACTTTAGAGGTCCTACACAGTGAATTACCATACAAAAATGATTTGTAATAGTTAAGTTTATTAAAATACCTTGTTTCATGTTAATTAAAACAGAGCCTGCAGTATTTCAGAATTTGCTGCCCAGAAATACATCTTTTCAGCATTCCATAATACATACATTTTGAACATAGGAAGCATCAAAAAAATAAACATACGCACATTTACTTTCAAACAAATTCAATATGAATACAGTATCTACAGTGCTTCAAAGAATACATGATTGATCTACCATCATGGAGGAGATCAAAAATTTGAGATCAAGTCACAGAGCACTGAAGAAAGCAAGCTACCTCTTCAATACTGAAGTTGTTTTAATCTAAAAGGGAGAAAGAAAAAGAAAGAGGTCAGACTGAACAGTAACATGCTACTTTAAGAACATTTAATTAGTTGAGCAGTTTCTTAAACCTTAGTGTGAGAGATCTGATTTATGTTAGATAAAAACATTTTCTGTGATGTAGAGACATGGAAATGCAAAGAAAATAACTGCTTGTACAAAGAAGTCTAACTACTTTGTGCAAAATGAATAAAAACATATTTTAGCTATTTAGAAATCAAAGGAGAAGTAGCTTGGTTTTTTAATAAGAAAACACTAATATATAACTGAAGCTCAGTTCCAAAGGAATGGAAGGCAGAGTGCTTTTGAACACCAGCCTCTCCACTGGCTCACGTCCGTTCCATCCCAATCATTTTGCCATTAGGGCAGCTGGATGTGGTACTTCAACAAATGCCCTCAGCTAGAAAGAGACACTAAACAGAAGCCAACGTTGGCAGTGACTGTTCCAACATGGGATGCACTTAAAGTTGACTATGATCTGAACTAGAGACAGTTACTTTTGTTTGTACTTTACTTCAAGCATGCAAGAAAAATGCAATTATCTTTTTTGATTTTCTCATATCTGTTGGCACTATGATCCAGTCTCTAACTTATAAAAATGTAACAGCACAATCTAAATTTAGCAGACACGTGCATGACTGAACCATTATTCTGCTTGCTTCACTGCTCCTTGCTCAAGCACCGAATTCTCTTAAGCATCAGTGCCACACAATGGATCTATTTGAATCAGATCTTTCACTAATTATCAACAAACCAGACTCAGAACATTCTGAAGCAGACAATGTTGCTTCCAATGTTTCCACATAAACAGAAGGAGATAAAGAAACGGAAATATGAATCACCACCTGCCCTTGTTCAATTTTTAATTCCCATTCAAAATACCTTCCAAAAATAACAGTCATCTTTAAGTGTAAGCTCTATTACCTAGCAGATTTGTGTATTTAGTGCCCTTTACCTTAGAGACTTCTATCTTAAAATTAATCACCCTTCAGCTCAAGATGTCTAATATTTGTAATCTTTCCTTGCTTTCTCAAAAAAAAAAGCAGTATTTTATATTCATAAAGAGATCAGCTGATCCATATTTGCTGCAAATATGTTCACTAGAATGACAACTCATTCACTGAGGTTTTGATTATTCACTACAAAATCTGCAAGTGTTAAAGTAAACTTTCTGTTTACCTTCTTAGAAGTTCTTTGGGTGACAAGCCTGTGGTATCTATATCACTAAGGCTGTCACTGCTATCTGCAGTGTCTGAGCTGCTATCTTTTTCTGATTTTTTATTCTTGTGTTTTCCTTTGTTTTTCTGTTTCTTATGTTTCTTTTTCTGTAAAAAAGAAGAAAAATGATCCCTTAATTAATTGTGAAAGATTGTTTTTTTCTGAAACAGCAACAACAGCAAAAAGCTGATTTCAGTGTAGACTCCAAGCTTAACTCAAAAACAGAATACTTAGCAACAACTCTTTTCCACTAGTCAGACTGAACTAAAAAAAAATGTATACCAAAATCATCCATTTCATCCCAAGTATTCAACCCCTCTAAAACAGAAATTTCATTATTATTATTTGTATACATTTCCCAGAATATGCCCAACACTTTCAGCATACAATATTAAACTACCCACAATACTGTATCTGTAGTCACATTGTATATATGGAAAAAGCAACACCCTAGTTGGATAATTTTCTGTTCTAAAGTTCAGGTTTCAAAACACCTAAGAAACTCAGTTGCTTAAGTTCTAGTTCCAGTACATTTATTTTCTTCAACCTAGCATAAATGATAAGAAGTGTTGACTGGCAGATCAAAGAATCAATAAACTGTTTATTTAAATTAAATACCTTTTCCTTTTTGTGTTTGTGTTCTCTCTTAGTCTTGTGTTTCTCTCTGTTCTTCCTATGTTTTTCTTTCCTACTAGTCCCAGGAAAACTTGCTGGTACCACTGCTTCTTGTTGCCAAGTAGGGCCTAAAGCACAAAGCAAATGTAGAAACAACCAAACAAATGACAATAAAAGGTAATTTTATTATTAACTTCTATATTACTTTCAATCTAATAGGATAGTAAAAAAAAAAAGAAACCTAAGCTTTCAAATGGAAATGAAATGTCTAAAGCTCCTAACTGCAAGCTTCCTACTGTAACGAAATGCCTTTGCAATCTGTTATTAAAAGAAATTGCAAGGCTGGTCCTATGTTTTAATCCCAGTTTTTTATCATTGCCTCTACAGAGCTACAACAAAATTGGTACATGGGCAAAGAGGTTCCTGCTAGTGGATCCCAGCATGCTAACGAAGCATTTGCTGATGCCAGTTTGACCTAACACAGGCATTTAAGACATACAGAGTCTATTCACAAATGGGTTTTTAAAGAGAAATATTGTGTATCTTACATACAACTTCAGTGTGCAGAATTTACACACTAGAAGTCTACAGAACCTACCAGAAGAAAAAGCTGGAGGCAACTTTGGTCCAAATTCTTCTGTTGCATCCAGTTCCTGATTTGAAGTAGTCAACAAAGAAACGCCAGGATCAGTTGTATCAGCCACATTCTCTAAGAAAAAACAAAAAGCTTATTTATTTGAAAGGAAAAAAAAGGTAACACATTTTCCAAGAAGTGCTGAAGAAAGTTGAAGAAGGCTTTCTAAAAACCTCTACGAAAGGAAACTTATCAGCATTCTGTATCTCTGGGGACTGCTCTGGCCAGCTGAATAGCTGATGTTCTGAAACACGTCAACATACTGGTCTGGTTTTTTTTCTTTTTAATAAAAATTGATCTTTTACACTCTACAATTACCGATTAAATTAATATCAGTGCATGTATTTGCTTTTATTTAGTAACACAGTACTACATTTCCATTACTTAGAATGAAAAAGACTTCACAAGATGTATAAAGTTAATAAACACTAAAAGTTAGATGTTAACAGAACTAACCATGACAGTAAGTGGACAAAGTATTCCCATTGTAAGCCAAGTATATTGTGCATTTTGTCAATTTAATGACATTCTGAAAATATAGGAGCTTTTTACAGCTCACTTAATAAATTTTATTAAGTGGTAGAGTAAAAGATTGGTCTTCTCCCTCTCTTGTGGAAATAATCTGGCCACTTTTATAACTAGAACACAAATAAAATGCAACTTTTTGATGTCTTAATAGAATTATTTCAACATTACTTTATTGGAATGTCTGTATTTATAGAGTTAATTTAATTATCAAAGAAATGCGAGTTACTTATTTCTGAATTTGTCAAATATCGACCACAAGACAGTCATAATATATCAATGAATCTTGCAATTTATCATAAGTATAAAAGTTCCCCTGTATTTCTCAGTGAAGTATGCTCCAACATTAGATGTTCTGTTCCCCTTTACTGTTTAACAAGCATATTCCACAGGGCAGTTTGCTTGTAAAATCTACGCAAAACACTTGGCAATGTAAATAATACTGTAACATGCAAGGCCTGATACTCAGTGCACTATACAGGCACCCTTATCAGTGCTGTGTTATTCACATTTTCTACCTGCCCAGCTCCACCAATGCCAGATGATCTGCACAAGAGCACAGCATTCTCCTTACAGTCCTGGAGTATCTGAGTCATAAATTAAGTTTTTACAAGGAATTTATAAAAATGAACATCCACTAAGTACTACCTTGTACATTAGACGAAGAAGTGTCTGGTAGATCAACTTCCTTGGTGGTTTCTGAATTTATTACTGAAGTAGTTGGTTGCTGTTCTTCATCACTCTCTTCTTCAGAGGAAGATGATTTTTCATCTGAGGAACTCACAAAGATGGCCTTAAATAAGTCCATGGATGGCCTGCTTTCTTCTTCCTGATCCTTATCTTCATTAGCTACCTGCAAAACAGCACCATAACAAATTGTATTTAAACACTAAAGAAACTTAACATTCTCTCTCCCAATAGGTAATAACTTCAAACACACTGACATGTATTTACAAAACACTCAAATATCACAATAGCTGAAATATACAAATCTTAGAAACTGCTAGTCCAAAACAGTAAAAGCCTGAATTGCTGATAAACTAAGTCAATGTCCCATAAAGAGCAGTGCAATTTGTGCCACACAGTTGAAAATAAATCCGCAGTTATTATAAATTCTAATTTATTAATTCATACTTCAGTTACACATTACTAAACATAAGCAAAAGGAAAACATCACCTTTCTCCCCAAAGCTTGTACCCTTCTCCATTCAAAGCAGAAAAAACAAACAAACCTATTCTGTGCCTGTGAGCAAAGTGGGTGTAAGTGACTGAATTTACCTCCCAGATTGCCGAGCTACATTTTTTCTTCTCTTAAGCTGCTACTTTAAGTATAGCTGTATCTGCCGTCCTTGTGCGCTGTAAATGTTATAACCTGAAAATTCTTCCAAGTACAATCTCATGTCTTTGCTTATCCAGTGTGCAGAAAAGCCAACTCAGATCTGTATTAAATCAATGCATGTATTACCCAACCTCATTTCAGGGTTGGAAAGGTTTACAGCTATTCCCTTTCAAGTTCAAACACCATTGTCAACTCACCTCAGCGGGAGGAGTTTCACTCAGCCCAGTTCCACATTCTTCTTTTGCTGGCACTGGTGACTGCTGCTGCTGAACATCCGCTTTTGATCTAGCAAGACTAATGAATTCACTGATAGCATCTTTTTTCTCCTTCTCTTTATCTGACACATCCCATCTTGAAGGTTTCTTTGGTTCTAAAAACGTCCCAAACATTTAAATCAGTTGCATGTCAAATTATACTGCATTTCATGGCCTGCCTGATTTTAAATTACTCTGCTTCTTCAGTATAGCTTGACATTTTAAAAATCTTTCTAATTAATATCTGACCTATAAAGGTCTTCTAGATAGAAGAAATCAGCATAACACCATTGACTCCAGTTTTTATGTCACTGAATTTATTTTCAATTCCTTCGTTTGTGGGGTTTTTTTAATTAAAAAAAGAAATCAGGTGCATAAGTCCTCCATAGCAAAGATATTTTCTATACTATTCTCTCATTTATAGCTAAATGAATAAAGTAACAACAAACTTACTATTGAGACTGTTATTCTGCTGAATTTTTTCATTCGTTGCTTGAGTTACAGATGTGGTAGGCTCAGGCACAGTTAAGAAATTAAACACAGAATACTTGTCTCGTTTCACTTTTGGTAACCCAACAATGGAAGAACTAGAGGGAAATAAAAATGTTTGTTGATTATTGTTTTCAACATTGAAAAGGCCTCAAGTTACCTGCAACAAGCTTAAACACCTACAGTAGACCTTAAAACACATACTATTTTGTCAGAGGTCACCATGCTTAATGAGGGTAATAGAAACATTAGGCAGTTCTATATTACATCTATTACGACATAAAAAGAAAATGTCAAGCCAGATTTTCCACAAGCACATGAAAAACTCAGAATTTTCAAGTGTTAAAAGTATCAGTATCAATCATCTTACTCAGGATACGGATCAGGAACATTAAATCTTTTACACAACAGCTTTTCAGGATGCCATTCAAACTTGTCTCTTGTGAGTTTGCCAAACATCTTCATCTTCACAGCAGTTTCCTTATCATCAATATCATTCTGAAAAAGTCAAAACATTTATAGCTGCTCAATAGTAACAACTTACTGAACTGACTATTACTGTGGTAAAACTTAAGAGGAGGACAGAAACATAAATAATTGAGTGTAGTTTAACAAATCACTGCTTTGTATGCAGCGAGTGTTTTCAAAAGTTTGATAAACAGAAAGGCAACAAAACGTTGACATTATAGCAAAAGAGTTTTAAAAAAAGAGAATCTTGAGAGTCAGCAACTGCAGCTCCAATGTACTAAAAGACTGTAAACAGCACATACCTCTTGGTCTCGAGGAACTTCGACTTTGTCAACATCATCTTCATATTTGGCCCGGGTAAACCTGGAGGACAGCGTTGAATTTGAAGATTTGTAGAACATTGCTGCACGGAAGAACTCTTCTTGCTCTCTTCCTCGCTCCCATTCCGTCATACTTGGGTCTAAATAATGATCCAATGTATCTACTATAAGATAAGGAGGGAAATGCTTAGCAGAGATTACAGCTTAATTAGGTCTGATGCTTTTGAAACAACAACAAAAGATAATAAGCAAAGATCTTTGCAATGAGTATTTAGTTTAA
Organism: Antrostomus carolinensis; assembly: GCF_000700745.2. Taxonomy (NCBI): domain Eukaryota; kingdom Metazoa; phylum Chordata; class Aves; order Caprimulgiformes; family Caprimulgidae; genus Antrostomus; species Antrostomus carolinensis. The sequence continues at coordinate 7,094 of NW_010297364.1, read as the reverse complement.
GGATAGTATTAATCTCAACTGTGTTATTCCTTGATAAGCGGAGGCAGTTCTTTAAGATAGCAAGATAGGTATTTTAAATAATTTTACTTGTAATGCTGACCCCTTACTCATTGCCCTCTATGGAATGTTCAAAATACTTGATGTACTTAATAGGTATTTAAAACAAAAAGTAAAATCCAAAGCTTTATCAAATAACTAAAAATTAAATATAAGTAAAAATGTATTTTAATATTTGCCCTAAAAAGAAGGGGAAGGAGAAATGTTGTGGAATTCAGGAAGAGAACTCATAGTGAACATAAAATGCAACACGATGAAAAGGGTGAAAAAAAAATAAAAAAAAAAAATCAAGAAATATGTTTTCAGAGAAAAACTGAAATGTCAGGATCAATCTCTTCGGTTACCTTTTTCTCCTTGTTTAAGACTTTTCACAAAACTTTCGTATCTTTTTTGTTTTTCTGGATTTCTTGCAAATGGTTTGAAGTCACTAGAACCAGCATTTGCTAGCTGACCCCCCAACAACATTTGCCATTTGTGAGAAGCATCATCTGGAGAGGCTGGCTGGAATCTGCTACTTCGTGGTTGCTGAGGCAACATTTTTGCTTTCATTTGTTGTTCAGATGCTTGTTTTACTTCTTTGAGCCTTTCTCTATCTTTCTCAGACAAATATTCCAAAACAGAAGGAGCCGGGCCTAAAACCAAAAAAAAGCAATAAAAACTAAGTAGAAGTTTAAAAATTACTGCAACTATTTCTGCCACTTTACTGAAGCAAAAAAGCATACCACTCTCCATATACATTCAGAGAAAATGCTCTTAAGCATCACTAAACAGTATAATGGCAGAGACAGCAGACAAATATTGGCCACTATTGCATCTTTTATGCTATTTACCACATATTTACATATTACTTTGTAAACTTCACTATTATAGATAAAACTGCAAACCACATTTACAAATTACCTTTTTAATGGATTTCAGTGAAACTTCATTTTACAGGGAAAAAATAACCCCTCACAGCCTACTATACTGCCAATTCGTAATAAGGCCACAAGAGAAAAAAGAAAACACCACCCCAACAAAACACATATTTTGCATCTTTAAAAGATTTAAGTAAATGACAGTACAGGCAGATACATCAACAATTCATCTGTTGGTATAAAACTGAACAATGACAAGGTATTCTAGCTAATGTGACAAGATTTGATATTTTTTATAGTAGAAAATAGTGTTTAAGGCTAGACCAAATTTTTACTGTTATCAAAACAAAGAGGGGACCTGAAACACAAGCAAATGTGCAGTCACAGATAGCAATACCTTTGAGACCAGTCTCTCCTAGTCGTTCCCCCCTCTGAGACGCGTTCAAAGCATGCCTGCTTTGTTGTGTTGCATCACTCTGAAGTTTTCCAGTTGATTCCTCTAATGCCTTCTGTAAATGGCAGTTTTCATTCCCAGCTGCTATCACAGGTCGAAAGTAATGGACTGGTCTGTAATTTCGTGGCAGGTCAGGTGGTGGATAAATCTTGGCAAGGGGATGACAAAACAAAAACCCACTATGAGAGAGATACAACTTTGCATTTAACACTTACAAATGTGTTTCATAAAAAAATCACCTTATTCTAAAAATTGCTCAATTGCAGAAACAGATATTACAAGTTACTGATTCTTTTGGATGCAGTCAGTAAGTGGCATCATAATACAAACTTTGGAAACATGCAGTTAATTCAAAGGTTATCCCTGTGCCTCCTGTACAATGCAATTTTATAAACCACACAAGTGTTCTTCCTTTTTCATCATCAGAAAGAGGACCATGTCACACAATTCTGTTTGCTATTCTAATTTATGCAAATATATATGGCATAAATGATGCAAACCTGGTAATAGGGCTAATGCATTGACTTGTCACCCAATAGTGACAAATTTAAATCAAACCATTCTTCCAATTTTGTGGCAAGTAACAGCAGATAGCGTAGGAGACATTTGCTCAAGGCCAGAACACAGGCAAAGTTTAAATTCATCTAGTAGTCTGACAAATTTAACGTTTGCATTGAACAGCCTCCAACACTATAACTTTGTCACACAGCAGTCTTTATTGTTGACCACAGCTTTTATTTCTAAGAACATAAAAAACACTGAGCAACAGTAAGGTCCATACAGCCCACATGCTGCTGAGGTTATTCTTAATACAAAAATACCAGTATCTGCTTACCTTGCTTGGAGTTGATGATTTTGATGCCAAGGAAAAACCATCCAAGATTTTGCCTATATATTTAACTTCTCTTTCAGACCCTACAAAATGACCACAGAGTTGGTCAATGTTTAGAACACACATGTTTGGCAAAAATTATTTTTTCCGAGTATTTTCGATTTTGCAATATATTTTTTTACGGAGCATAACTGTAGTTCCTTGTCTTAACGGCCTTTCATACAAAATTAAGGGTTCTGAATCTGGATTAGTATTATACAGTTAAAAAACTCCTACCAGAGAGATTGCTGTAAGATGAACATGGTTCATAGTGAGGCAACAGTACCACTACCATGCATAGCTAACATCTTGAGTGCCATTAATTGTGTGCAATATCAACAGGGGCTCTAGAAATCACTACAGCACTTCAGGCACTTAAAAGCTGCACTAAATATAAATTGGTATCAAGATAAAATTTACAAATGTTATCTAAAAAAATAATTATCTTTGCAAGTATTGGGTCATATTTTGTAGCCATGATTCACAGTAATTTGTTTCCTTCAGTAGAGTTGAATGCTGCACCTTACGAAGCAGCACATATTGTCCTTTTAATAATATACTTTGGGGGTTTAATTCTACATTGGGATCAGTAGAGAACTTTGGAAGTTATTTCCAGGTTTGGACACTTCAATATAGAAGGAAGACAAGACCAAGTTTCACATATCAGGGCTAGAAGATACCAGTCCATTGAAAATTAAAATATTTGCAGAAATAGAAACAACACATGTTTTTCCCCCCAAATACAAATTACATGAGCTCTTCAGATAGAACTACAGATCTTACTTTTTTTGGATTTATACTGCTTTGGCGCTGTCCAGCCATACAAGCCATCTCCAGGTTCCTCATCTTTTATAACTGTATCATATTTTGACAGCATTTCAGTTGCATAAATATCATCGTCTTCCTCCTCTAAAGCTCCTACACCAAAAGCCTAAAATATATTTTAAACAAAAATAATGAGAATTAAAAAGTGTAAAAACAATACTTTTAAGTCACATTTCAGAACATATCTACATGTACATCTATACATGTATATTATAGAAGATGTCCAGTATACATATATATATATATATACACACCAGGAAAAATGTACAGCTTCACAAACAAAAGAGCTATCAAGTAGAGAAAAAAAAACAACAAAACAAACCAAATCAAACAAAAACCTCACTGAACAGAAAAGCAAACATGCCACTCCCTTGGCAGAGAGGGACAGTGAGTTTGGACTGTACGGGATGAGGACAGCAGCCTAATTCCACAGGGTAACATTTGCAGTCTGACTAAGAGCAGGTAAAGTTCTCAAGAGGAAAAAAAAAAAAAAACAAAACATCTAAGTTGCCATGAAAATTAAACAAGTATAATTCCCAGAAATTAAAATCAACAGCGCTGCTACATAAGAACGACAAATACCATCGAGGGAAACAAAACCTCTGTAGCTGACAGATTCAACATTACTCAAAATTTTCAGTAAAACTGACCAAAAAAAGTAAACTAAAAGCATATTGATTATCAACTTTCTCTAATAGAAGTAACACAAGAATTTTCTCCACCCAACTATTCAGAGTGATGCGTTTTCCAGTTCTCTTTAACAATATTGTTAACTGAAGGCATTTAAGAGTCCTAAGGATTTGCCCACATCTTCATATTACATTAAAAAAAAAATTTAAAAAAATCCTGTTTTCAAACCACACTTAAGATTTCTTACAATAACCCTACAATGACTAAGTGTCTTCCACAGAAGAAAAATCAAAATGTATTTAGATTTTACTGCACTAATAATAAACTTCATTAAAAAATGTCCTTACCTGACCCGTAATACCTAATTTTCTTCCTTTACTGTGTCTCACATCACCAAGTAAATTGCTTGTGTCTTCAGAGCCACCTGGGAAAAGATTCAGGTGTTCTCTTCCAGATACGCCAAACAAAGCTTGTGAGGGGTCCAAACCCTTATAGCCAAGCCCATGGACATTCTCTTTTGGAGTCAAATCTACAGGCATTATATCTTTTGGTGCAAACGTCACATTCTCTGGCTGGTATTCATCCTCTTCATCCTTGTACAAAATAAAAGTATGTAATAGCAAATAAAACTAAAAGTTTTGTCTGCTAAGCTTTCACAACATTTAGTTAACATAAGACTAGGCAAGTTTTCATTTTCTAAATTACATATGAAAAATATGTGTGAACTACACCAGCTCAGGCAGCAAAAGAATAAATTTTGTTACATTAAAATCTTTTTTCACAATAAGCATAATAAATATTTATGAATACTTTCAACACAACTTTAAACTGCACGTTAAAATACTGTTCAAAGACATCAAAAAAGTTTTCTGAAAGTGTGTTAGCACACATTCTTACTAAGTCAACAAACAACTTCTGCCAGTTCAATACCTCAGAACCCTCAGACAGTCCAGGTGGCAACGCACAACCATAAACTTTCACTGCAGGGTCTGTAAGAGACATAATAGCATTGTATTAAATTACAGTTCTTTATTATATTTCTCTAAGATTAAAACAACAGAAGAAATAACAGGAAACTTTAAAATTAACTTTCTAATCAGTCTGTGAATGCTAACTTTCTCTTAACGAGTTCAGGAACTTCACTGAACTTACCAGGTTTCTGCCTGCGTGGCTTTCTTTTGAGTCGTGGTCCAATTCCTTGTCCTTCTTTCCAGCCCATTTTTCGTAACAGTTCAACCCCAACGGTTATTCTAAGAAGAAAACAAAAGGAAAAGAAGTTACCTCAAACCACATTTTTAATATTTCTTGAGAAATAATATACATATATACCATTTGAAATTGTATTTTTATACCCCACCTTAAAATCAAACCTGAGCATATCAACATTTGCATATACACTACATCCCAGTTTGTAAATGTCCACCTGGTACTAGTCTGCATACAGGAAACAAAAATCCAGGCAGAGGCCACTCCAAAAACCTAACACTGCAGATCTCCCAGTCTTTTCATGGATTACTATGATCAAACATTACTTTTCTAACCAATACAACACTTCTTAGTGAAAGTAACTCTTTAGTTAACTTATATTTAAATTTACTTACTTTGATGGGCCTATTAAATCATCCAATGCGGTGGTTCCTGGAATGGCAGCAACTACTCCTGCAATCTGTTTAGCTTTCTCTTTTATTCTGTCTTTAGCTTTGGATGCAAAATCATCTGTGGTTGTAATATCTTTTGGTGCAATCCCAAATTCACTAAGATCCTGGAAAATATAGACAAAATGGAAAAACTTAAGATTAAAAATATATTTCCCTCAAATTCTTACTTACAGTAATGGTAAAGGAAAGAAAGGAGGATATCGCCCTCATGTTGCCTAGATTTTTCAAGCCATTTATACAGCTGCTCTTACAATAACCTGAATGGTTATATTTTAAACAGCTTCAAAAGTATTTGTATTTTCTGATAGAGAAAGTAAAAGGGTTGAGTTTCTGGGCTTTTTTAATATTGAGATCACAGGACCTTCCCAAGTGAATCAGTGAAACCATCCTATAGGATCTAGCAGTATAACACTGTATACAAAAAGTAATTTTAAAGTTACTTCCGTTCTTCCTACTTAAGATTTAATTGCCAAAAAAAAAATCTCATATTGTGGCAACTGCTTCCAAAATATCTGTATTCCTTTCTAAATTTACCTCTTCATCCATGAAATCTTCTGGTCCAAGAACGGTTCTGTCTGCTCTTTTCTGCCGTGATGACACAAAAGCTGAAGGAGTCCATCCTTTAGAGAAAGTAAATATCTAAGTCAGGTACCGTAAACTGCAACATAGTATTTGAAAACAATTAAAACATTTCAACTTTACACCTTTAGGATACACCAAGGGAACATCCATAAAACTGCAGTCCAAAAACTCAAGGGGAAATATCTTCAACAATACTGTTTCAACTACTTACAATATAATGAAAAAACAGAAAAAAATGCTTAGTGACAGTTAATTTGTTTTCACTAACATTAAATTATGGTAAGCAATTAACCCTTCCCAGCAGACAGAAAAATATCTAACCTTCCTTTGTGCCAACAGTGTTAAAGTAACCAGCAGAGAAACCACCAGTAAATGCTCCATGGAAACGCTGGTATCGGCCCTTTGCATCTTTAACAGTCTGTTCTTGAAGAGGAACTGGCTTTTTAATTCGTTCACCTGCAATCAGATAAATCAGAAATTAAGTCACAACACTGCATAGAAAATGGACTTGCCACTTGCTCCAAACAGATCAAACCGTAGCCACTCTGAACTGGAAAGCAGCAGCAGTTTACATTTATTCCCACCCTACTTTTAACATCTGTATACACTGTTGATGTACACTGCTAAATTAAAAGCATGATACATTCAAATAGAAAACCTACATTCTAATGAGTTCTGAGGACAATTTTTTTTCCTGCAGAAGGGTACTTTTAGTTGTTAAATATGCAAGACCCTTGACAGGATTTCATCACTTCATTGTCTTGAGAAATTATACTACATCAGAAGTGTCTGAAACTGAAACAAACACAAACGCTATCAACTTTAACATAAAGATTTGCACCTTTTTAGCAATACTTCTGTGAATTAAGTAGCACACTCAGGAGTCACAGCTGTACATAAGTCCTTGAACACTGAGTCACTCTCAGGAACATAAGTGTCGGTGTTCACATCAGTATAACCGCCTACACGTCAGCTCTTATATTTAAACTCTTTTCCTTTTTTGAGACTTGTGGAAAGGACAGAGAGAAGGACAGGCCCCAGCCCCAACCGGAACAGTGCCAGTACAAGCGCTGGGGTGCCCCAGGCCCACGCCCGCATGCCGGCAAGACGGCGGAGCGCTGAGGGGACCCTTTCACAGTCCTGCCGCGGGAAGCCCGCCC
>NW_010297363.1:0-23732 GCF_000700745.2 Antrostomus carolinensis | reverse complement strand
CTAGCCAGGGTCAACCCACCACACTAATATACTAGAGTGACATTTGATAAAAACCTAAGACCACAGTTTGCAGTTTTGATGATGCTATCAGAGGCAACAGGCTGGGCAATTCACAATAAAAGGCAGTAATACTTGTAAAATCAAAATCTTTCCTAAAAAGTTCAGCAGCAAAAATTTTTTCTCAAATTAAAAAAAAACAAAACAAAACAAAACAACCACTACTCAAAATTTACACTAGGAAAATATAAAAGGCACTTGAAGCAATTTCTTAAGGTCTTTTGATACAACTGGTCTGTTTATTTTTTTGTTTTGTTTCAAACCAGAAGCACTGAGCTATTCAAAAGAAAAGACAAAGTTGCCTGTGCAGCATGTCTGACCTCCATATCTAACCCTTAGCCTACTGGGAAAAAGCAGCACATTCCAAACCCCCATTTATCAATTATTTTAACTGCTGTAAATTACTTCCAGTGCTATAAAACAACAGGTTATAATGCAGTAAAATATTAGAACTCCAGAAAATTTATTCAGGCTTAGGTATCAATTTTAAACACCCTTCCACCCTACCAAATTTGCTTATTATAAGAGCTGGTTTCAACAGCTGTAATTCATAAGTGAGGTGCCCTTGCTGCAGAGAAAAGCAAAGCAGTATTCAGTAGCAAAGTTTGATCCTACATGAACAATATCACAAGGACTAACAGAATACATCTAAACAAAGCATCCCATTGACCCTGCTTGCTCTTTGGGACCCAGCGGTTTCATGCTGTTATTCTCTAGTTTTATTAACGTATTTTCAAACCTATGCTGAAGTACAAAAAGACTGTATATAAATTCCAGATTTAAATTCTACTCTTAGCTCTCCCCTTCCATACCCAGAGTAACTTCAGTAGGTTTCCAGTAAATGATCCTGGAACTGCTTAATAATTAGAGCAGCAATTCTGGATCTGTTCAACTTAGATACATTAGTCTAATTTTTTATAGCATACTATTGGTTTTCTTCACAAAATGCATTCATAATACCCTGAAATTATGCTTAGAATGGTAGTATAATAGTAATATAGGAAAAAAAGTGCAAGTATTCTTCTTCCATATGAGACCAAAAAAAAAAAAGCATTTACAAATTTCAGGGAACTAGCTAGTCACTTGCCACTCCTTCCATTCTCTGTTCCTTTCTCATGCACACCCACCAATGCTCAACCTCCCAAATTCTGTTAAAAAAACCCCCATATTTTATAAGGTCTCACCAAATGCTTAGAAAACCCCTTATATTTAAGGTAAGAAAACAGCCCATGGGAAAGTAAACACAAACATATCTAGCAGATGCATTTTCAGAGTAATAAATTTTACAGGGGTTACATCTGAAAAGATGCTTTCCCAACCCTCTGCCTGAAGAGGCAGAACTGAGCTGGCCCTGTCAGTTGTCACTGCCCACAGCTCAGAGGGTACAAGCTCTAATTTGAACCTTGTGAAAAAAAAAATGCAATTAGAAACACATAAAAGGAAGCATTTAGACACTTGTTTAGCACACTGGCTAACCTAGTGTGTAGGTGTCAAAAGAAACAAAAAGATAAAGAAACTTTCTAAGGGGGTTTGTGTCTTCCAGATAAAAGCAGAGACCTTTAAAGACCCAACTTCTGAAGTGGGCTTCCCAGGACTAAAATATGTACAAGAGTAAAACATGTCTTCATTTCCACTGACTGTTCATCTCCTACCCTACTCCTTCTGCCCCTTTCCTCCAAGGGAACAGCAAAAACTCTAGGAAATATAAACATGATCTCCAAGTATTTAACAAGTAAGCAACTGAGGAACAATGCAATAAGGCATCTTTATGCATCTGTGATCCATCTCCAAGCACCTTGAAGCTACACTTTATCACATTCATATTCTAATGTGAAGTATCACAGCTTCACAAATAGCTGCTTTAGACACATGCATCAGTGCAATTCAGTTTGCTGAAACAGCATCAGCATCTTTGCCAGCAATGCCACACCAATAACCACACATACAGATGCACGAAGCTGGTCCACGAAAGACAAAACTGAATTTTGTGCAGTATCCATATCACTGTAGACTCCATATTGTAAATAAGTAAAAGAAAATATGCATCCTTTTATCTAAGTCCTGACAGACAAGGAGAAACTGTTGCAATGAGAGAAGCGAGACATTACCAGAATATCGTATGAGCACAGCTCTTGAAGCAAGAGCTAATAGACATTACACTGCAGAAACAGATCAAGAAGCATGTTTAAGAAGTTAGCATAATCATTCCTAGCCCTAATTTTTTTCCAAAATATTTTCAATTCACATTGTTGAATTATTTACAATAATACTCTTAGTACTATTAACATGACTACCAGATGAAAGCATTGCACAGATGACATCTTTCAAAAAGCCTACACAGATCACTTGATGCAGTTCAGCAGTCAAAAAACATCTTCATGACCTTTCAGTCAAATCCCCACTTCAAGCATTCATTCATGTTTGCCACAGGGATTTAAGCACAGCTTTGTTTACAAAATCCTCTTTGTTAAAGGCTAAGACTGATAAATCTAACATCAAAACTCCCTAGCTTTTCAGATATGAGCAGGATCAAGAACTCGGTGAAAATTATATTGTCATGCAGCTTGAAAATTTTAGTAGCTAGGCCACCAACATGACAAAATAAATCCAATGGCCTCCTGGGGTGGAGGGGGAGTTAGTGACTCAACCAGGTTCTCCCCGTGTTCAATGAATCCTTAAACACATGAATCTGTAGACAATGCATTAAAAGCCAAATCCATCAGATGCTGAGAGCTGAGGTGACAACCATCCTCTGTTCTGTCCCTTCACACTGTAATTTTTCAATAATATTCAATATATGGTAGCATGTATTAAAAAATTGCATAAGCAATTGTAAGACATCATTTTCACTCAGGTAAAGAAAAAAAATCTGTTGTTTCCCTAGTATTGTTTTTACCTTTAAAATAACATGAAATGATACAGTTCAACAAAGGATATTCTAAGAATATTAAATAGCTTCTACCCAATTAATATAGTGATCTTTAAAGCAGACAAAAGTTCATACTAAAATAAATTACAAAATCCACATTTTAAAGACTATTTAAAAATACTAAAATCAAAAAAATCATAATAATATCCTTTTCTGAAGAAAGGATTACAGCAATAAGACACATGTTTTTCTTCAGCAGTTGTAAAGAATGTATTTGCTTCCAATGATTATACACTAAACACTTTCTACAGTAGATTTATGGCAATGTAATCCACTAATGATCCCAACTCAGAACAGCCTATGTGATTAATATAGTTTGAAGTATGGTAATAAGTAAGACAGTCTATATGAAATGCTGAATACATAATTTTCACAGAAAAGGTGATCATGTACCCAACACTATTTGGTTTTTTTTCCAGTTTTAATTTTTCAGGGATGGATACTGAACCCAGCACATAAAAATAGACAAATAAGAGTAAACTCCTTTTCCTACCTTCACTAAGAAGGTGCATAAGATTAAAGGACTGTTGGAGGTGGGGGTAGCTGAATGGCACACTCCGTATTTGATGTTACTGTCTTTTTAACCATTACGGAAGCGTTACGCAAGTCCTTCTCAATATCTGCTGAGCAGAGAAGTAGTGGCAACACAGAGTTACTTCTTAGCTTGCTGTTTATTATTCTACTATGGTAAGCAACTTCTTTTGTGATAATCCTTGATATATTAGATTTGATGCATAAAGAGAGCCACTTTTGATTGAATAAAAGGCATTGCTAACTACTGTAAGCACACTGAGCCATTCTTTTGGAAGGCATCTTCAGAAATCTTATAAGAGGCAAACAGGTTTTCTAAAGAAGATTAGGTAGATAACTCTGCATCATTAGCCATTTTTTAGGAACACTTTAAGCAAACAGTAAAACCCTGCCCATATCTCCTTTTATATTTACCAGAAAACATATAAACTGTCAATATAATATATAAACCACCTACTTTAAGCCTTGTTAGGTGAACAAATAATTTAAGTATTCTCAAACAGTGCATTGAAAAGGTTAGGTCTGAAAACAACCTATTATATCACAATCTTCAACAACCACTGAAATTCTGATGAATTCTGATGAATCTTACAGATTGCATGTTTTCCTTTTTCAACCTCTCTTGATTGCTCTAGTAACTAAATAATTTCCTACAGGAGTAGCACACACTGTAGTAATATTCAAAGAAGTAAACCTTCTGTCAATTACCAGATAAATCGTGAATCTGTAATCCTCACTCTGTTCTTAGGTGTTGACCAGCATCTTTTTCTCCACAAGTTGCTATACTGGAATGTCAACAACTCCAGGTTTTTTATTCCAAGGTTCATGGCTTTCCACTATATCATATTTTTTCTTTCACTAAAGCTGAAGCAGCCTTCAAATATTACACCTCTGGCTAGCACAAGATGAACATCCAGACACAATTTTCTCTTTTATGGAAGAAACCATCAGTTTGATCAGTCAGAGAACATAAGATACAATAGATCATATGTTCCACACTCTTACCTGAAACACTGGTATTTCTCTAGCCTTTCATTCTTGAACATTATAAGTAATTCCAGATGTGACCACCTGTGACAATCATATCTATTCCACTTAAAGGGCTGCTATTACATGCACCGAATTCTGAAGTTATGATTCTGCCCCTGTGACACCAAAATTAGTCAACTGACATTTTTTAACCTCTTCTATTAACATTGATTTCTGTTAACTTAAAGGTACAGAATCAAGTGGCTATGGTGGTAAAGGATAGCCCTAGACTGCCAACGAGAAAAGGTCCAACTGGCAAACACTAGACATGGTCTCCAATACCCCTATGTGAAATGAAATGAGTTACCTAGAACTTATTACCACCCTAGCATATATCATAAGGGTTAACATGAGTATCTGTCTTTTAGCCTGTGTCTCTCAGTTCTCCTGCTCAGCAGATCTGGTTCTTGTCTTTGGGCACTCAGGCCACCCCACACAGCAGGAAGAGAATATCTGATCAGGGGTGCAACTTCAGCATCTTCTTTGCCCTGCTGAGTAGCTGCATAACAAAGAGAAGGAGACAACACTGAGCACTGCTCCACTGCACAGGCTCGAAGTGCTCATTTATCTTCCCTTTTGGCAGTCCTGCTTCGTAATAGAGTGCTTTAAACAGGAAAAAACCTCATGTTGTTCCTGGTGTCCTAATCAGTGGGGATTTTTCTGACTACATTCATGTACCCTCACACTGCTCTTTTTCCTGTATCTGTTCTGCTTTTACTATGTGCAAAGAAAACCCAGTCTTTTCCTCCTCTCTAAAACTCCAGACTTGATAACAAGTAGGTGCTTGGGTTTTATCCCATTTCAAAGTGGTGTTTCTCATGCCACTTCTCTGCTCTTATGGCTGCAAGCAACACTAGGGAAGATCTAAGCAATCACTCCTCTTTCTTTTTCTTACAGCTACCAAGGCATCAAAAGAAGCAGCTTCAAGTGAAAAAGGCAGAAGCAACTACAGTGTATGCAGTAGACCATCAGCAAACTACTAAGCAACATTTGAGAGCAAATGAAATAAAGACTAAGCATTAGAATTGATTACTTCTTATTTCAGTGACTATAAATTAACAATCCAATGTTATTCCAGTTAGATGTTACTATAGAAGCTTATCTCCTCTGCAATGTGATTTTAAGGGCACAAGAGCCATACAAGATCTCTCAGAGAGCAGACAAAAAAGCAAGCAAAATTAATGTCATTGGGGATCTTCACCGAAAGCAATTCATAGTTCAGATTTAAATGAAAATCATCAGGCTAAAGCAGGTAAGTAACTATTTTTGCCATAGAAATCTTGATGAGTAGTTGCCAGAGCTTATTTCTCTTCCATTTTCTCCTACTGGTGGAAATCAGAAATGAACATGATTTTATTTCAGGCTGATGGGTAGAGAGTGTAATGAATATAAATCTCATAGTTTCTTCTTCATAAAAAAGGCACAGCAGCGTAGCCTGTATCAAGTGCCCCTGACATCATCAGCAAAAAACTCTATTCAGCTTAAAGGAAGCAACACCAGGCTCATTGTTAATCATAAGCAGACTTTAAACACATCAAGGACCCTTAATGTTATCACAGAAATGAAAATGTGGCAGAAGTAAAAGTACATATCTGTGAACAACCTCTTCTTTCATGTACACTGATACAAATCAAGAAAGTCAGTGGAGTTACTCAATCTAAAAGAGATGAGAAAGAAACCATCTGTCACAATATAAAACTAAAAAAAAAGAAAATCTTTACAAATTTGAAGAAAACTTAAGGATTTCAAGTGAATTGTTTTGTGTTAAAATACTCCTTAAGACACTCTTCAAATGAAAAAAAAGTCCTTGTTTCCTTCCTAAAGGTTTCAGAGAATGTAATATAGCTCCTCTTGAGAGACAATAAAAATAGAACATACGCTCATATAGTCTACATGGACCAGAACCATTAACAAAGGTGACACTTTAAACCACGTGTGTCTATCTCTCTACTTATTAAACTCTCATGTTCAGCTGGCGGAACGTCATGCATTAACAAGAAGCTTTTTTACTGTGATGTTTGTAACACAGTGTTCATCCACGTTATCAACAAATCTGTGAAACACAAGCTTTACTACTCCAGCTGCCTTTTACATGCACAGCATGAGCAGTTATTGACACGAGAAAGTATCGAGCTGGCACCAGGCACACAACCACGTAGCCAACACTGACATACACAGAGTTTAAATAGTGCCATACCATTCCCAACACTGTAGCGCCAGTATCAAAGGCATGGACATAATTGAAATACCATAGTCTATGTCTCTAAAGCTTCTGAATACCTCTATATAAAATTACAGTTATGTTGACAAGCCACCTGTTAGGCTGAAGAAAAACTGTGTAACATTGTGCCCTTGTGAGGCCACCTTTTACTACATGTCCTCATGACATTTTTCCTTTTCCCCAGCACACCAGCCCTGGTGTGTGAACCACCACGGCCGTGTGTTCAGGGCAGGGCAGAGTCCCCGCGGTGGCCCTGGCTCCAGAGACATGCTGCCTCGCTCAGCCAGGGCACGCTGCCGAGGAACGCACAGGTCCTGCCGTCCCCTCGGGCAGCTCCGCGTGCTCTCCCACAAGGGCCAAATCTCACATTTGTTGCAATGGGACAAAATGATAGGGGCAGAAAGAGAAGAGGTTCCTTACTGTAATGGGAGCTCTATGGGAAAAGAAGCTACTCAAAAAATTTACAGGCTATATATCACTTTACTGAGCTAGGGAGGGGGGCAGGGGGTGGCTAAGACAAAACTGTTTCATTACCCATTTCTATGACTAAGGATTTTCATTTTTAATTTTTCAGATTCTCATCCGTCACAGACTCTCTCACCTATAGGCAGGGTGTATATCTGTTGAAAATACCAGTTTGTAATGTTCTGTACTTGCTCAAATACCACTGTAGCATTGCTCTTGTGGAAGACTGGGATTGTGAAAAGTGATCTGGGAGACAATATCAGATGAGAACTACAACACAGAACAGAAGACAATTTCAAGGAACTTTTAAAGTTTTAATAGCAATGTGGTAGAGCATAAAAAATTCGTACATTGATAATGGATGCTTTCTGATCTTTAAGTACTTAGATTAGGCTGTCTTCTTACTGTTTCCTTTTTACAAAGGTAATTTAAAGTTTCTGACACAGCCATCTTGGCCACCATATTAAGCATTCTAGTTCCCCTTATGTGCACTTTAAGAAGAGAATATAAGAATTATAGCCCTTACCATTTTGCCCACAAACTGAAATGCCAGTTTGGATAAATCCTTTTTAAGTGCTGCAGGGCAATTTAATTCTACAGTAATGCAGATTTTTGCTCCCATACAAAGACTGCCAGCTAAGCTAACAATTGTAGTAGTAGCTTTTTTGCCGTGTGGACACCTGTTCACTACAAACTGAAGTAAGACAGGCTACTCATTTCACATAAACCACCAGCTGTTAGATGGTACCAGGATTCAGTGACTACTGACCTGGGATAGATTTGAACTGGTGACCCAGGAGTGGAAGACTGTATATCCAATTACGAATCCACATTTTTAAAAAATTAACTTGCACTTTTTAATCACATTCTAACCTCAAAGATCTCCATTTTAACAAATGACTCTTATTTCAATGAAATGCAGGTATATCTAGGAACTCTGTCCTTTTTAAATTATGGATGTAATTGCACACACATTCGATTGCATTATATTTTCTAAGAGTATATTGGTAAATAGCCATTATCTTGACTTCCTAGGTGTCTCTCACAGTACATGTAATAAGAATGTACAAGTCTTTAAAAGTCTGTGCCTAAACCAGAAGAGGGTTTACAATTTCTTTGCAGCATATGAGTTGCACTACAGAAGAAGGTATTTAAGCACAATTAAGGTACGTTCAGCAATTCCCAGCAGTTGGAAGACACGGGATCTGATAATAAGTATTAGCAGATAGTTACCATTAAATATGCAGAAATATATACAAGATATATAGTAGCAGAAGAGAAGCTATAAATAGCAGACTGCTAGGAGGGAAAGCTAAACAACTAAAGATCAAAAAATAAAACCCAGAAAAGATTAAAAATAATAATTAAAAAAAAATTTTAAAACCCATAGACCTTCCACATGCAGAGAGCAACTCATGCACCCCAATGTTTGAAGAATAAGCCAAATTCACTTGTTATAAAAATTTCTTTTATACAGTCCATAATGCACAATATATTATGAACAGATAAAAGTACTAGTCATTGAACATGGATATTTTGGGGATGGAAAAGTACTACCGGAACTACTTCATGACTTCTTATGGAAAATAACAAAATAGCAGCAACTCAGATCTAAGCAGATTTTGAATTTTGACTGAGATACACACCGGCAAAAGGCAGTTACGGGATTGCTCAGAGGGAAAGTTTTGAGTTAGCCATTAACCAAAGTAGGTCTGCAAAAAAACTGAAGGCTCATCTCCCATGATTCTTTAAACACCCTTTATATTTATAGCATTCTGTGAATGCTAATGATGGCCCAAAATCACTAGATTTGTATTAGGATCAAAAAAAAAAAAAAAAAAACCCAAACCAGTATTAATGTGTATTCTGTCCCATTTAAATATAACTCCAAAACCTGCTCTGTATCTTGAGTCAGATTATTCCCTCCTTAGGATAATCCCCAACCTTTCCAGAATTTATTTCTTCAGTAGTGGGAGAAACTTGTATTCATTGTGCAAAATACTTAGCTTTTTTATAAAGCACAGATTAAAAATTGCTAGGTACTGAATAGGAGTCTGGGTCTAACCTATCTGCACAAAACTTACACCATAAGGCTACACACAAATCACTTTCACACACTCATTACACTGTCCTTCTGACTTGTGCTGGCTTCACTGGAGTAAAAATGGTACTAATTTGTTCTTGTCAGAGCCACAAACAGATGTGAAGTGAAAGTCAGTCAGGCCAGCTAGTAAAGTCAGTGAATTATATGAGTATCTTTACCTGGTTGTATCAGAAAGAAGAGGCAGATTATAATTCAAATGCAAGCTTGCAAGGTTATTGACAGCTAAAAATATAGTGACTGGTTCAAAAGCACATGAACATATATAGACACACAAAGATACAAATGCATACGTATATCTTGGCAAATCTATTTTTACACCTCAAAGTGCCCAATATCACATATTATCTGCAGCTTATTTTCCTGCAAAATGTATTTCCGTCTTGCAGAGGCTGGCAAAGTAGACTACAAAAAAAGGCTTTATAAGTTTCTCAAGTTAATGCAAGCAGCTCCGTTCTGATAGTAAAATTCACACTTGAAACGACAACTTGCATCATGCTGAGGCAATTTACAGGTGACAAGATACTGTATTAGCTCCCCAATTATGATAACATGTTAAACTGCAGTTCAGTCTTAACTATCAGCCAACTGTTGTAAAGGGAATAAAAGGAAAAGCCAAAATGAAGCTGCACCCAGCAGTGGAGTTGTAGGATCAGTATCAGCAGCATATGGTGCACTAGCACTGAGGGCATGCAGCCAGCTCTCACTTTGAGTCCTACGCAAGTCATGTTTAGGACTGACCATGGGGCTCAGAGATTGGCAATCGGTGGCAGAACTTGTGCTGTCTTCCCACCCATTGACAGTGCTTCTGCTTACGTGTTAAACTCCCTCCTCCACGTGGCCACCACAGCACACTTTACACAAGGCAGTAAGACACAGTTTTACAACACATTTTGAAGACTGCTGTTTCAAGCTCCCATATGACTTTTCCCAAGATTTGATCCTACAAACTATGAATATTTGTCAGAAAGCAACATTCCTAGAACACAATGATAGACACACATACGATACAGGGAATCAGCCTTGGGAAGATAAGTCAAAATCTTGAGTTTCTTTTTTCTCTCACCATATGTTTCTATCAGTCAGGAACTTAAAACCAACATGAAGTCACACATCTCAAATACAATTTCATAAACAAATGGTATTTAGATTTTTTTTTTAATTATGCTTATAATATATTATTTATTCATTGCATATTCATCAATACTCTATGACTAGCATCCTCTTGTAATGTCTATTACTGAAATCAAACATTGCCATAAAAATCTTAAGATGAATATATCACATTTAATTATATAGATAGTATGCATGTATGTGTAAAATCAAGTATTGTTTATGGCATAATTCAGTGAAGTTTTTAAATGATTATACTTAAATCTTCAAGGGGTCAGAGTCTCAAAACAAAATAAAAATCAAAACTATATGCAATCTGAATTATTATGGGAATTTTCTCTCTGTACCGTATGTATACCAAAGATAAAGCAACTGCCAAACAATACATCATTTAGAAAACTCTAGGTTGATTCAGGTGAAAGTGAAACTCATTTGGCTTACGTTGCTGTTTCAGCTTTTAACCACAGGCCCAGCCACCACCTGCATGTTCCTTTAAGTCTGAACCTTGTCCATTGGTACAAGCTTGCCACGTTTCCTATAATTAGGAAAAGAGTGTCCGATTGTTAATCCAATGTCAACTTACACACTGGGCCAGTAGTCAAGCAAGTGAAGACATGTGACCTTTCCATTGACCTGAATGACTAGGTGATGACCTCTGTGGTCCAGCCCCTAAAGGACAGGGAGCACTTTAAAACGGTCATTATGATTAATGGTTTTCCCAGGCCAGGCCAAATCAGTAATTGCTCAGACAAAAAACCCACAGACCCCAAATAGTTAGCTTTATTACCTGCAGATATCAGATATCTTTTCAATTTCTAATTCTCTTTCCTGTAACTGGGAATAACATGGAACCTTTTTTGATTTGTACTACAGGAATTCAAATTCAGCTCCTGGGAATAAAAGTGTACATAATTAAAATATATTCCACCTGTAAAGCAAAGATGTCTCTCATAACTCCATGTTACACTGAACTTTGGGTCCCAGCTAGTGAGCTTCGCTTATAGCATCCCAGCATCACTTGCAAAAACTTGATTTCCAAGGAAGATGTTTCAGAAGAAGAGATAATTAACAAGATAAAATTGTTAGAAAATTAAGTATGTTTTTCAAGTTCTTCTTGAGTGAGACTATTGTCTCTTATTGTTTTGAGTGCATTAACAATCTGTTCTGTCAGCCCAAAAACACTCGCCATGCCAAAATTTAACAATACAACATTATGAATTACCAACCTCTATTGTAACACAACACAGACAAAGTTATAGATATTATTGCTCACAAGTTCAATACACACGAGAGCTGTCAGTAACTGCTTGATAGGGCATTGTTAATGTTTACCATGAAGTGAAATGTTGCTGGCAAGACCACCCTATCTGCTTTCATAACCTCTCTAATCTGCAAAGGGATGGCAAACTTAAGAGAGAAAGCCCTGAACAACCTAGTAAAGACTTTTCCTAGCCACCAAAAGTTAGTCCATAATCTGGGCAATTAACTGTAGAATTAATGTCATGTGTTGGTGAACAGGAAGACACTCAGTTCTAAGATCTGAAAACACTGGGCACTAAATTTGCATGAGGGGTTGTACTTCACATCTGCTGTATTTCAGTGCAACTGACTTCAGAATCAGGCCTCATACATTTTGGTTCACAATTACTTCTTAAGCATCTTTTTTCATTATAGAGGGTGAACAGAGCACCTGTTAGCCTTAAGGGAGCTCTAGGTTACAGGATGATTGCACACTAAGTTTTCACAGCCTAGGACAAGGTCAGGGTCTCTGCCATTTATAGAACACTATAACTGTTATCAGAAAGCATATCCTATAACAAGAGCCCCAAAGTCAACCTAATGACCATATGTAAATATCTCCAAAATACCTTTCCATTGTTAGCATATATCCCTAGAGAACAACAACAACAACAACAACAAGTAAAAAATCTGTTATCATTCCAGAACTACTAGGCAGAAAAATCTCCAAAACTGCTGGAGAAATTGCTACAATTGGGCACCTGCTATTTGCTTACCTAACACACACAAATATTTCTATTTTATGTCACTTTTTTTTAAAGTCAGAGAAGCCACCAGTAATATCCTTCTGCCTATATCCATGGAGATAACAGCTCCAAGTTTGGGATTCCACAACTTATGATTAATTTTAAAAAGGTTAGCTGGAGAGTTTAATGGAGAATCCATACACTGCAAAAAGTGAGAATACAAAATACTTAAGTACTGCATCCAGTATTTCATTTCCTATTAAGTTTGCACAGAAAAATGCTAAACAGTCTACAAAAGTAAAGGTTAACTAACCACTCAGACCTGGTTGGGACAAAAGATGACAATTATATATAATATATAAAATAGTTTATCCATTTTCTTTTTTAGTTTTATTTAATCTTGAATGGTACTTACAAGTAACACAAAGATACATCTCACAGTCTTCTAAATAAAAGCAGCAAATAACAAAAGAAGTCCTTCTATGTACTTCCTTGCTTTGGAAAGGAAAATTACATTTAGAAATCTAAACCCTTGAAATGCTAATGCAATTTTGTCTTTATGCATAATCACTGAAACTGAACATGAAAATATTAAAGTGCAAATGTTTACTTGCTCTTGCATGCAGGTAAAAATAGCCATTTCTTTCTTTTTAGAAAGATTTTTTCATTATAGGATTTTTTTTTCCCCTGAAAATCAGCTTTTATCTCTGGACTATCTTTGGGAAATCTTTGCTTAAAAGGTTCCCTTTCAAGATTGCTGCCCTTATCAACTGCACTCTCTTCTCTGTCTTGCCAACCTTTATAAAAGTTTAAACTCCTGACATTTTCTTCTTTTCTGCATCTGTAGTTCCAAACCTGTCTATATGAATTGGCTCATATACTGGATTAAAACTGCTCTATAAAAACTGGCTTCAGAGTGAAAAAGAATGTCAGAATTTATTTCAACTGCTATGACTCATTACTCAGTACGATTCTTTCAATTACGTGGTTTCTTATTTTTGAGGGATTGAGTTCCTACTTTCTGTTCCAAAGTGTTGAAAGCTTCTAAAATTCTCTTCTCCACAAAAAGGCCACAGCAGAAGGACTAGGAAGTAGTAGAAAACACATCTTACTCTGCTTTCTCTAGCACCATAAACTAGTCTTTATTTTTCTTAAAACATTGAATCATATGTTTTATTCCTCTTTCCCCTCTAACTTTTCCAGGTGAAGCATCTATTGTTCATTTTGTGAATCAGCTCAGTTATATCAATATGGCAGCAGATACATTTAACTATTGCCATAAAGGATGAACACTGGCAGAATATGCCTGTAAATCTGTACTTCCCTGTATCACATCCTTTCATTCCATTCCATACCAAGTTTTAGATGTAAAATTTTCAAAGAACTGCTGACATGCAGACACTATGAAGAGCTTGCAACCAGCTAAGCTGGCATCCATCTGAAAGCACCCTTTCACCCTTTACATTTTTACTTTTTAAAGTAACAGAAATAGAGTCTCAAATGGAACTTCTCTAAGTTCTTAGATACTTCTGTCCGCCCAAGAGTGTTCTCCGTCACATCCATCCAAATTCTTACAGCTCTGTAAGTTCATACAAACCTTAAGAGACATTTGTTTAATCACACTAGTGGCACCCACCATCATCCTCTGTATCCCCTGCAATGAGTGAGGTTTCATTTTTAATTTTGTATGTAATTGTTTCAAACTCACTTTCATTACACAGCTCGAATAATGCTGAATGTGTTAGACGTGCAGTGCTCCCATGATCTGGAGCCAACACAATATCTAGTTCTATGTTCACACAGTCATTTGACATGTTCTATTTGTTTTGGTTTGGTTTTTTGTTTTTTTTTTTGTTTTTTAAAAAAAGGTATTGCCTTATATTTTCTTGCTAAGTAAATTAAAAAAAAATTAGATAGTTTTTACTATTATAGCAATCTGTATCTTACATACTCCTTTCACAGACACTAATTAGCAATCCAAAGCCCTAATCAGAAAATAAGCCTCTTCAAAGTAAAAATAAAGCCTAAGTAATATAAAGTTTTATTGCAGACTACACCTAGTCATACCTCTTGAAAGTTTTCAATCTATCTATTAGTGACTTGTTTCAAATGTCTACTGGGCATAAGACCCACTCATATTGCTAAGGGATTCCTTTGAGAAAATACATTGGTACCATTTTAGTGGCCTTCAGTAGACAGATATTGTCGACAGCACTCCACATGACACTTTACTTGCTGGATGATACAGATGTGCAGCATTTAATCATAAGCTTTATGGATCCATTCAAATTCAACATATGTTTACCAACAGACAGAATTCACAGCTGCTGGGCACACATAATCCAACCATGGAATAAGATTTTAAAAGCTTCTGAAACTGCCATAATCATTGATATTGTTTTGGTCTTGATTTTTATATTTTCACTAAAAATACTGGACATAAACTGCACATCTCATAGCACTTTAAAAATTCAATCTATTATTAAAGAGCTGAAGTCAGATTTAAGTTACTTTATTACTATATTTTGTCTGTGAAAAGAACAAGTAAGTAGTATAGGAGAAAAAAAAGACTCTCCCTTCCTGTCTCCTATTCCTCCCTCTCAAAAGCCCTGGAGATTGAGCATGTTCCTTAATTGGTTTCAGCCTGCTATATCCATCTTTTCAAATCACAGCGCACCAACCAGGAGTTAAATTCAAATCTAGGTGCAACGGTGATGAAATACAGGATCTGACAACACTAGATTATTTACTCTCTTTTAATCCTGTTTTCACTGGGGGAGGTGAAGGTGGGGAGAAGACTTCTGCAAACTACAACAAAAGATGTCCCTTTGTTAAAAAAGCAAAGGCTAACAAAAAGAACACAACAGGGTTGAAGCTTATATTGTGAGCTTTCCAGGACAACTACCATCTTCTTGTGCTGTGTTCACACCATGCCTGACAGTGCTGCTAGCCCATGACTACTGTTTCTAGGCACTTCTACAGTAAAAAAAAATTATATATATATATATATATTAGGACCATTATTGATAATTCACAACCATCTGGATAGTAACTTTTTAACACTTCGAGAGAGCTTGTGCATCTGAATACTCAATGAGTATCTAATGCATATCCCTGAATGCAGTGCCTCTTCAGCCTGGATGTAAGAGTTATTAGATTTGACCATAATTCTTTATTAAAACATAATACAGAAACATGTGTGTGTGCACAAATTGATGCAGAAGGGAGGTGAAAAAGAAAAGAATCAAAGAGTGAAATTGTTTCTTGGGAATGACTGTTGGCATAATTTTAAAATATACTTTATTTATATTAAGTTCCAAGCTGTGCTAAAGGGTTTCAGTAGCATATATTTTATTCCCTGTTGGTAACAAATGTGTTTCACTTGGCACCACTACTATATCAATTGCCACAGCCTCCATCCATCCATCACTAGCTAATTTTCAAAACCTGAAAGAATTTTCTTTTAAATACAGCTGTAACTCATTAGCTTCTTTTTTTCCAATCTAGTTGCAATGCACTTCTTCAGCTCCTCTCCACCCCTACACACACTTCCCCCTTTCTCACTGAAAGACAGCACTATTTTCATGCCTTGGTTTTGACTCTAAAGATCAGTACAATTAGAGCATCACCAGTATGGCCAATGTAATTCTGTTATCCTTTCTGTTTCTGGTTCTCAGTTAAATTATTGAGCTCTATTTTACCAATATGTTTGTCCTCTTGAATTTATTTGGGTTGTGTGCACCACAGCAGGGACAGAAGTGGCTATCTAATCAGAGCAGAAATTGTAGGGGAAAGGGGAAGGGAAACTGTTACAGTCATCTTTGCCATCCAGTAATCCCTTCTCAAACTACATCTGACAACAGACTGCATAAATTTATTATTAGCTCACCACTTGGCCCTTGCAGCTACCAACCCTGTGTTGATGAAGGAGAACATACCATGTACCATCTAACTAGAAAGCCCATCCAGGCAGAGACAAACAACAAAGACTCAATTTACTGAACCTGTTCTAGCTTTGTGGGAAAAACCTTTCAGTTTAAATGAATCCTGAAAACAGGGAGCATAAAGACCCAGCCATGCACAGATACTATCCTCGTAGAACACTGTCCTCAGCTACGTCCACGTTTCACAGATAAGAGTCCACAGCAATCACTTCGGCAGGATTACAAAAAAGCAGTGTTTTCTCTGCCTGACATATCTGCCATCACAGCAAAAGAGGGAGATGGTTACAAACTGTAGCTTCTTGAGATGTGGACCGCTGCTCAGAGACCATAAACTGTTCAGAATTTGAATCTGTATAGAAAGACCAAAACTCTTGAGATCTGAGAAATCTTTAGTCCAGAGAAGTAAGTCTAGACTTCTTTGCCCTTTTACTGAGTTAATTTAGAAATTATAGCCACACACAAGTAATAGTCCCATTACAATGTTTACAGTCTCCACAAAACATCCACTAAATGCTGGGAGCTTTTGAAACATCTATGACATATATATAATGCCATGATATCATATAAAGTCTTAGCACACTCATCTAGAGCTACAAACATGATCCATGTGTAAAGCAGTGAAGTTGAATTGCAGAGCAGGAGGGGAAGGTTAATGTTGATTTGTTTCTTACTACCCAAATCAATTTTAATTGGCAGCAAGCTAATTTTCCCAGAGTCAAGACCTGTTTTGCCCACAACAGTAATTTATAAGCAATCTCCCTGCCTTTTTCTTGACCCAAAAATTCTCTCATTTCTAATTTTTACCTATTTTTCCTCTGTCCCAATGAGAAGTGAGGGAGACAGTAGCTAGGTGGACATTTTGCTGCTAACTAAAGCTAACCCACCACAATTAGTACTATAACTTCTGTAATTTCCTTGAGATTATTCAATCACTTGACGCATTTGATGGAACATTAATTGCTCATCCCACATCTTCCTTTTTCTTATATTGTTCTTAGTCATATGCTCTGTTGGATATCTTATATTTGTCCATTAAGTAGCTGTTAGCCTTCTCTATATCATATATTTGCCAGCTAACACTGAAACACAATGTTGAGTGTGTCGTATTTACATGTTCTTTTCACTTCAGAGTAAAGCTTTCTTTCAACATCTAAACTGTTTTTGTTGCATTTTGCCTTCCCTGGTAATTGCCTGGTACTGCACGAGCCACTCTCCAAGAGGGTGAGGGGTGGGGTGGCTCAATTTAATTGTTTCCACTCTTGATGGCCTATACAATATCAGGACTCCATAACACGTTTCCTTCTCATTATCACTAGTTATTTCTAGTATTTTCTGTATGTCTCTTCCAAAAGTATCACCTCTTCCTGATTTTCCGCCTCACTTCTCTGAACAGCCGGAAACTCCTATGTTTTAGTATTCTCCCTTTCATTTTAATTATATCTTTATTTTAGTATTCTCTCAATTGCCTCAAGTCAAGTTGGATGAGCTCATATTCTCTCAGATTGCTCTCTGATTCTTTCAGATATATCCCTATGCAGGAACAGAAACTCAGTGCTAGAACACAGAATCATCACTTAATTTAACTTTGCATTACTTAGTTTATCTTGCTCATATTAATGTGTTAAAGATAAAATGCATAAACAGACATGCACATTTATGTAAATCTATAAATACTAAACATGTAAGACGAAGCAGTAGTTTAACTCCACTCACTGAATAGTGAAAGATAAAATTTGACTACCTCATTTAATACCAACTTAATTTGTTTTATTCTGAAGTAAAAACAAATGTGTTCACATTTTAAAGTCAAGACCAAGCAAAATATGTTTCATAGGACTGAGACAACAGTTCATAATTTTCCAGAGAAAGAATGCAGAGAGGAGGAAATTAAACAAGCATTCTTGCATATATTTCCTGATGTTATTTTCATTATGGAGAAGTAAAATTACATTTACTCCCTTGACAGCAAAGGTCGAACAATCTGATAAAATGTAGTTAATGCACTGAGAATGACTGATGCTTAAATGAATAAGTCATGTTATTTTATGTAGCAAAAAGTGTTCTCTCTTCTTTATTCTCTCCATATCTCCAACATATTTATGGTTAATATAGCAAAACCATCTACAACCAAACTAAGAGTCAGAGAAGCCTTCTGAGTTATGTACTCACATATCCAATAAAGATTTAGCCATCCATGATGTTTTCATAATGATAACATACCTCCTTTGCTAAGTACTTTTAGTTCAACCACAATATTGTTTTTAGCCTAATCCTTAGCCTGTATGAGTACTCACAAACATGTTGTATAAATTTTGTGTTTCCCTGAAAGAAGCAGCACCAGATATTACCAGTGACCATATGTACAATAAGACAAAAGCACCCATTGAACTCATATCATCTAACAGGTTTGATTTAAAAGCCCTTGGAATCAATCCTGAACATGTATTTTTTAGCTCTCAGAAACCAAAGAATGGGTCACTCACCATTATAGGTGAGCCTATGCTATCTGGTCTCTTCAAAATTCAAATTCATATGGTAAAAAAAAAAAAGTCTTCTAAAGTGCATACAATTCATATAGTGTTCAGCAGAGTTATGGAAGCACTTTACAGTCACAAACAGCTATCAGTGTTTACTGCACATGAAGTTACTGAGATGTTCTGGAAAAGCATTAAAAAAATGCTCCCCTGAAACATATCAAGAACATTGCTCACTTCACTCACTAGCTGAACAGTTGTTCACTGCCTTGACCTAGTGATTTTCCTCCTAGACCTTAGAAGCAGGACAAAAAGTGGGATGATAAAAAACCCAAGGCCATATGATATTTTTTTGCTAAGTTGTTTGCCTGTTCATCTGGCAGCATTAATTTAGTTTCATGGCAAAGGAGCTGTAGTAGGCAATCAGTTGCTCAGGGATCCTGTATAAAAAAAAAAAAATCACTATTAGACACACAGACCATGTAAGTCAGATATTTAACAGTGCCACGTAATGCAGATCTGTGGCTTTAAATATGTGCACCATTATATTAAGCTGGACCGACTGAACCAATATTGATGCTATCCTATTTACAAGTTTTGTCTTTCAGGACAGCAATAGTTTACTACTTTCAAATCCAGTTAAGATCAGCAATACCACATTTTCTGGTGTGGACACCTGATACAAGCTTTCTGCTGATTCTTTGCTTTGAATTTTTCTCTTCTTATTAAAATCCCATTTTGGTCTGGCAGCTCAGACTTGAGGTTACCTCAGACTGCCAAATCACTGTTATGGAATTTTTTTTCAACTCACAAAGACTGCCATTTGAGATACACTCTAGCAAGCACTTGCAGCGCCTGAGAAGTGATGACTATTCTCTGCTCTGAGTACAGAAAAAAAGCATCTAAGGTACTACTGATCAGCAAAATTACCTGAATATTAACTTTTTTTAATGGTAATATGTATACAGTTGCTCATTGGCCCAAGAACCTAATCAAAGCCTAGGATATTGTTGGGCTATACCAAATGTAAAGAGAAGTACGTGACTACTAAGTTGGCTGGTTTTTTGGCACCACTCTGTTTATTTACAGTGCTATAACCAATGAAATGTAAGCAACAGAAACAAGTTTCTTGGGTGAGAAATTCAAATTGCAAAGCCAGCCCTTTCTTGGATACCCAACCAAGCTGCTGCTTTACTTTAGTCCTCTCATTTTGCCTTCCGCGGGCTTTCTAGAACCTTTGAACCAGTGACCTGGCTCCTATCTATTTAGACCACCCCTAAAAAATTTTTTGGCTTACTTGACATACCTTCCACTCTCTCCTGTTATCCTGATCAGGGTCCTGAAAAATATTTCTATAGCCTCTGATATAGCTGTAGAAAAAAGCATTTAATTGCTCCCTGTGTAACTCGAAAGAAAGTTTAAGCAAAGTCTAGCCGATAGACCAAAGATTCATTTGTGGGCAGCTGTCACAACTCTGCAACACAGAAATATTATTTGCTAAAGGAAAACAAAGATTGAATTTCCTGCTTGAATTTGCTGATAAAAAAATCAAGCTTTGTCAGAGTCAGCCATCAAACTTACATTAAGTCTCAGAGCTATTTGCAGGTGTAGCTTTATCAAATGAAACCCGAAGAAAAAAAAATAATAAAAGATGGGGTATTTTAAAAAAAAATTCTAGTCTTCTCCATCACTTCCTTCAAAGCAGACCAAAATACCATGTAAAAGCATAATTATATCCTACAGTATCACACATCTTACACGTATACCATTCTCTCATCTTCCTTATGAGTCATTTTAGTTGAAAATCATGCAGTTCTTGGGGACAGTAATCTCTGGAATGAAATCCTGATTTCCCCCCCTACCCTTAAATCATTATCAAAATCCTCTTGACTTCAAGGCAACCAAAGTTTCACCCTATATACCAATTATATCTGTTTCCCTATGCATCATGAAAGCCAGCACCAAAGCAAAGGAGCCTTGCTGTTTGTTTCTAGTTGCGATGCCTCTAATTTTCATGGAAATTAAGTTAGACCTGGCTACAGCTCTTGCTTCCTTGCCAAAAACAAACAAGAAAATGCTTGATTAGATAGAAGTTATGAGAAAAAAAAGGATTTATTTCAAATTTAAAGTAATAAAAACACTAAGCAATCTAGTCCTAAAAAAGGTTAGATACTCTCTTCAATTCCAGAGAATTATTTTAAGGCGGAATGAGGCACATGGAGCACAGTTGTGCTCATGACTTTTCTCCACTGTAGCACCATGTTCAGTGAATCAGCAACAGGTGCCTAGATCATTTGGACTGTTATTCTTCCGCAATACAAGGCAGCAAGTTCTCTTCATATTCAAATGAATAATAAAAACTTCTTCTAACCATGTCCTCACTCTTCAGTGTAACCCATCAATGTGTAGCCAAGTTCCTTCAGGGCTAATGGAGTGGGTACCATCTGCTATCAATACTGTCCACACACTCCCCAGTCGAGGCTTGTTTCAGGCCAAGTTTCTCTTCTGAGTTAACAGGAGGTGACAAGCCTGGCAGTTAGCAAATTTTCCCTGCATGACTGATTCAGCCTGGCTGACCAGATCCATGCTAATGAGAATGTGCCAGCTCACAACGAAAACATTTTTGAATAATTTAAAACTTCAGAGCTTGGTGTGCCAGATAATACACTTCATTGTTTAATTATGGTGCCAGCAGAATCTACACACATCTACAACAAACACTGTTGACTGCAAAATCGTCATCAGACCTAACTTTATAAATAATGCAAAAGGAAAAAGAAGCAAGATTCCACAAAGCCAACCTAAAGTTAGTCAGCACTGCCCTTTATCTTTGAAAGAAAGCTAAGCATTCCCAGGAATACATGAAGGCTCAAAATCAAAAATATATGAACTGTACTTAAAACATTATAGCTGGTATCATCACTTTTGCTGATGCAGATGAAAACAAAGTTTTATCTCCTGAAATTTTTCAAAGACTTTTTTTTTTTTTTTTTTTAAGCTTTTAACTTTCTTGTGGAAGCGTATTATGAACGCCATCCACCCAGGAAGGCAGAATTGAATCAAAGAGGTGCTTCAAAACAAGCAAAAAAACCCAGCTAGGACACTGGCTTTTGTGAAAGGTCACATCATGCCAAACTATGTCGTTACTGCAAGCCCTTCAAACTAGTTAGACTAGTCTAACTTGGAAAATCCTGACATTAGGTGCCTTCCTATACAGGAGTGTTTTTGACAAATCCATCCTTAACTGCAAGAGTTTAAGTCTGGTGATCCCAAATACTGTTGAAAATCCAGGCATGAAGGCACATTTGTTTCAGTTTAAAATGAATTTTTAACCCAAGGGTGAGTTTGGGTTTGTTCTTTTTTGTTTTAAATATTTGGTATACAGAACTTGTAGCAACTTTTAATTAAGCAAGCCTTGCCAGACTCGACTAAAACCAGCCTGATTCTTCAGAACAGTTGGCATCAACAGAAGAATTACTAACAGTGTAAATAGTCAGCAACTCTGAAGAGCAGGCCACTGTATTTATATGCATTGTAGTTAATGCAAACCCTAGGTTCAACATTAAGTTGGGGATGTAGGCACATTCTGAGCACCTCAATACTACTTGTTAGAGTAGAATCAGTCTGCCACATTTCCATAAATTATTGTAACTCAGGCATAGCAAGCTTTGCAATTTTATTAGATACTTTAATAGACATGGACGGGCAACAGTTAGGAGTTTTGTAACTACTCGTGGTGGTTTCACCCACAGGTAAGACCATGCGGTGCTGCACTCACTCTGTCCCACCCACTGAGATGGAAAGAGAATCACAACAAAAGGGTCATGGATCAAAACGAGGACAGGGATGGCTCACTCACCAATTATGGTCAGGGGCAAAACAGACTCAACTTGGGGAAGAAAAATCAATTTATTCCATTGCCATTCATCTGACTAGACATAAAAACCACATCTTACAACTCCTTCCCCCCACCCCTGCTTCCTTCTTCCTGGGCTCAAATTACTTGGCTCCTAATTTCTCTACCTTCTACCCCCAGTGGCACAAGGGGACAGGGAATAGGGGTTGCAGTCGGTTCTCCTACGCCGCTCATTCCATCTTGAGGTCCTTTCCATGGACTGCAAGAGTCCAGGAACAAAGTGTTCCAATGCAGGCTTCCCATGGAGTCATGGACCTCTTCAGGCACAGCTGCCGGCTCCAGCATGGGGACATCCACAGGCTGCAGACAGGCCTCCAGCCCAGCGCCCCTCCTCCACCTCCATTCTCGGGGTCCCCTCAGCTCTGGTGTTGAGCATCTCTTGGGTCTCAATTCAGTCACAACTGCCCTTGGGCTCAGCTTTCTGCTCCAGTGTGGAGCCTACACATGGGTATCTGTTCTGCCGTTGAACTTCCATGGGCTTCTGAGGGACTTCATTTACCGCCCCCCCGCCCCTCCCACTCTTCTGTGATCACCATGCCTAAGGTTCTCTGTTTTCCTCCTCCTCCTTCCACATGAGGACAATGCTCTCCAGTTTGTTTAGGCCAATGGTTACCTTTTGTTCAGGTCAATGGCCTCTCCTCAAGGTTCTCTTCTCCTTCTTTTCAAACCAGTTCTTCCCTCATAAATATTCATCCAGAGGCATTTATCTATTGCTAATTGGCTCAGCCTGGGCTGAAGGTGGGTCTGCCTTGGAGTCAGGGGAGCTTCGAAAAGCCTCTCACATGGGACATCAATGTAACCCCTTCCCCCACTACCAAAAAAGGCCCCCCCACACAGACACACAAGCCCAACACACGTACTCCAATCTCTCCACATGCTCTAGAAGATTGGCACAGTGCTAGAACAAGTAGTGTAATAAAAGTCCAGTTGAAGTAGCAAGAATGGTCATTGAATTCATAGAATCATA
>NW_010297362.1:13930-24289 GCF_000700745.2 Antrostomus carolinensis | reverse complement strand
CATAGAAAGAGATCAGGTTAGTCAGGCAGGATCTTCCTTTCATAAATCCATGCTGACTGGACCTGATCACCTAGTTGGCCTGTATGTGCTGTGTGATGGCACTCAAGAAGATCCGCTCCATGACTTTCCCCAGCACCAAGGTCAGACTGACAGTCCTGTAGTTCCCTGGATCCTCCCTCCGGCCCTTCTTGTAAATGGGCATCACATTTGCCACCCTCGAGTCAGGTGGAACCTCCCCAGTCAGCCAGGACTGTTGGTAGATGATGGAAAGGGGTTTGGCAAGCACCTTCTCCAGCTCCCTCAATATCCTCTGGTGGACCCTATCCAGCCCCATGGACTTGTGGATGTTTAGTTGGCTAAGCAGGTCTCTAACCATTTCCTACTGGATTCATTCTGCTCCTCATCCCTGGCTTCTGGCTCAGTGGCTGAGTACCCAGAGAGCAGTTGGCCTTACTATTAAAGACTGAAGCAAAGAAGGTGTTAAGTACCTTGGCCTTATCCTCATCCCTTGTCACTATTGTTCCCTCTACATCCAGTGATGGATGGAGGTTCTCCTTGGCTTTCCTCTTGTTGTTCATGTATTTATAGAAACATTTTTTGTTATCCTTCACAGAATTGGACAAATTAAGTTCTAGTTGGGCTTTAGCTCTTCTGACTTTTTCTCTGCAAGACCTCACTTCATCCTTGTAGTCCCCCTGAGATGCCTGTCCCTTCTTAGGTCACTTGTACTGGAAGAAAAACAAGAGAAAGAAACTGTCATTTTCTTCTGCATTTCTGCAGTCTAAAATTAAGCAGTGTCATGTCCTTGGCCACTGAATCATAAACCTGCAGGTCTCTAGTGGTTAGAGAGTGCGGGTGCACTGTCAATCACAACCTACGAGGCCTGTCTCACTATTGTCTGGATTTACATGCAAACACTATCTTTTAATGAGATCTTAGCTATTAGAAATCCTTCCAGGTTGTGCTAGGTTTCCAGTTCTTCAAGCATTCAGCTTTTTTGATTACTTCAGCCTCTATCAGCGTATTGGATTTTTGGTGTTATGTGGGAGAGCTCCTTGGTAAGAGAGAGGTGTGGCCAGAGCACAGCAGTCAGCCCCATGTCTCCGCCACTTCTTCTCCACAATGTGAGTGGACAACTGTGAGCTTTCTACTGCTTTCAAGCAATATGGACATTATGATGTTAAATTTATTGCATCCCAAAATATTTCTTGGCCTTTGCTATAGTGTAAATCTGTATTAAAATAGCATCCAGAAGTCCCCGTTTATGCCCTGGTGTATGAGTGTCATATCTGTGGGTAATAAGAAACAACCTCATTGCTCAGGCAACTTGCTATTCAATAGGCAAGACAGTTTCCTCATGTCTCAAATCTCACACTTTTTCTATTTGTTTGCCCAGGGTTGGTCAGGGATTCTGTAAGAAGAGCTAAATATTGAACCCAGATTTGCTGAGTCCTCATTTAGTATCTTAACCACAGTGCTACTTTTCTCTTTTCACAGACAGTGTATTTGCTTTCAATTTTTTCAGAGGCTGTTTTAAAGACAGGCTAAATTAACCAGCAATAACATTTGGAAAACAAAAAGCTCAAGGACACACATACAGTAGCTTTTAACCGTGCAGTGGTGTGGGGGGTGTTTTTCAACTGATACTGTAAGTGCAGAATTAGCATAATCAGCAATCATTACTCCAGAGTCTCTGGTAGCTTTGGTGTTCTTGCTGTGAGTAGAATGTGTTCCAGCGTGCTGTGCTTGACTCACTGAGAAAATGAAAGATTTGGAAAGACCACAAATTAATGATCTCCAGTTGGCCAGTTTCGTTTGTGTGGGTAACAGCAGGTAGGTTGAAGCCGAGGAAAAATTCCAGTTCATGTATTTGAATTTTAAAGGGAATGTCTGTCGTTCGAGTGTATGCTAGCACAATCCCCTCTGCAGTGTAGCAGAGTACTAGTAATGAAATCACTGCTAGCTTTTTAGGTTTTATTGCTGTTGACATTTTTGCAGCTGTTAGAGAAATGACTCAAGGCCCATAAGTTCTGGGTAATTTTTCATTTATGGGATATTTTCTCCTCTACATACTCAATTCTGACTTCTATTTTTATTAATTTCTTATTGTATTTGATGCTCAGAGTTCATATTTAACAAGATTTTTATAACCTTGCACAGAGATTGGGCTATTATCTGAAACTGCACTTACCAACCTGGTGTCTACTTAGACAGGGCCAAATTCTGGCATCCAGCAGTGAGCAGATCCTCTTTTATTCAAGTTGCTTGAGGCACATTGCCTGATGCCTCTAGATTTTAAATTTTTTGGTTGCTTGAATTTATATGACAGATCTAGAGCTTACAGTGTTTACTAGCAGTCTGAGTAACAATGGTAGAAATGGGTCACACAGTCAACTGCAAATAGTGACATTTTGGATTTAGCGTTTTTGTTTTTTGACCTTTACAATGTAATTTGATCATTAAATACACAACTTGTACTTCAAAATCTTTATGAGCTATAATAGAAACATCAGTTCTTGAATAGTGTCAATAAGAGTAAGGTGACACTTAAATATGCACGGAAGATTATATTTAGTAACCTTTAAAAAACCTCAATATCTCTGTGTTTGAATGAATGGAATACCATGGCTTACTCCTAATCAATCAAAAATTCATTTTTGTTGATTCAGCTTCCTCACTGACTTAGCAAAATTCTTAAAATTGGCAGTGAAATTAACAGTAGTAGTTTGATACTGCCTGATCATTTTTGCCAAATGATATGTTCTATCTTTCAATAGTAATTATTATATAATTCCATACATGTCAAGTTAGAATAGTTAATAGAACTAAATGGCTCCTTTCTTTCTTTCCTTCATTTAATCTCCAAGGTTTATTACCCCTAGTAGAGAGAGAGAGGGATGTCTATCGCAAGAAATTGTCCATAGTGTTTTCAAATGAGATTGCATGGAAGTGTATAGATTTTTGTGTAATTACTCTTCTACATTTTTCCTGCTAACCTTTATTACTCGTACTGTTTTTGATCTCACTAACAGCACTGTTTAAAGGATGAGAGCCACTTTAAAATGTTTGCTTTCTGAATCAATGCACATAGACCTGATCAAATGAAAAATTAGTATTTTCACCATCCTTGCATTCTCTAAATCAATACAAGCTTGATTGTGGCTATGCCTACGCTACTAAAACCCCTGCTCAGGGATTGATTTCTTTGGCTCCCAGGCTGGGTGGTACAGGGTGACTCACCTCCCTGTGAGACTTCCCTCTCCAGTAGGCTGAACACATCAGTGTTACTTATCAGGTGGCCCAGCTCGCCTCTGTGGTCCTATGACCCAACAGGCCATTAATGACATTTTGTTTTGAAATACATAAAGACACACATGTCACAGTCTGCTTACAAGGTTTTTGTGGACAGTTGGTAAGGGTATGTGCCTCGTCTCAAAACATGGTATGATGACACATGGAAGTGTTTGAGGATAGAAAGGTCCTGGGAGGGTGTCGTGGAGGGTGTGGAAAAAAGTAAACTTTTAACTACCTTATCATAACAAGCTGAAGTCCTGTGAACTAGAGCGAGCTACCCTTCAGTCATGCTTATTTTTGTCTCAAAGGAACTACTGACT
This sequence comes from Antrostomus carolinensis, assembly GCF_000700745.2. Taxonomy (NCBI): domain Eukaryota; kingdom Metazoa; phylum Chordata; class Aves; order Caprimulgiformes; family Caprimulgidae; genus Antrostomus; species Antrostomus carolinensis. The sequence continues at coordinate 20,675 of NW_010297362.1, read as the reverse complement.
GCAAAGAGGTCAGTCAGTGGCTGTCAGGCTAAGCTACCAATCTGAGAGCACACTCAATTATTTTACATACTACATCACAGCATCTTAAAAAAAGAGTAGCTCCATAATGGCTATTCAGATCATAAAATGCTTCCTATCTTGAGCTTGGATAGCAGAAATGACACCTATTATTATGGGTAAAGTTTAATGTATGTTTAATCATAAGCCTATTATAACTTCCCCAAACACTGATAATTTTGGCATAAATTTTTCCACATCCTGAGTAGTTATTTTATTTTAATGATTCAGTAAAGATATCTCAGTCATTTAAAATGAAAATTAATTTAGGAGAAGAAAAATATTTTTCTTTTATAAGTAGTATTACAGCTTGCTTCTAGCGCCTTTGGGCTTAGGAGCAGGAGCACTGCATTTCTCAGGGTGCTTTTCTTCTATGCTCGTGAAAATACAGTTAGATTGGAACAAATTATTAGACTCTGAAAAGCTACAGGTTCATATACAACAAAGCAAGTCGTCAAGAAGCCTGCTCTTGAGTTTTCTGCATGCTCAGGGGCAGAGCAAGTTCCCAAGCCTCACAGACCTTGATCTACAGACTAAGTACAGCAGCTGAAATCATGTCTTTGGTACTGTGGCACAGAGATAAGTGTCTTAGGTCTTTCTTGTGGTTTTGATAATAATTCTGGATTCATCACTCCGAGACCTCATATATTTACTTCAGGTGGGATGGTTGAGTGGGTCCATGGATATTTGGTCTATCCTCTCCTCCTCCTCCATTCCCTAGTAGTTGATCCACACAAAGAATAGCTTACCTTCTTCAGCCATGTTTTTCATTAAAATCTCTTGGTCTAGATTGCTGGTTAAAGAGATCTGAATTAAATCTATTGACTTCCAAAGTTATGCTGAAATATGGAATTATTAGTTTATTTCCAGGGAGTTTTTATTTTATAAGCTTTATTTTCCTTTGTCTTCTTTTATTTTAAAAGGTATTTTATTCCCACAGCTGAGATTAAATATGCTATTTTATTTCAGCCTTCATATATGTACAGGCTGCTAATCTATTAATTATTCTCATATTTTTATATGTTCTTTATTCAGTGCACAGCCTGGATGCTGAATAAAAAACAGAGCAGTAATAAAAGCAAATATGATTTGTAGTTGAGATGAAAATTAACTAGCCTTTCTGGGTTTGTCACCATTTTCTACATAATTTTATTTAAGAACTTAGGTATATAAATGCAAGGATGCTGAACTGAAGCTGCAAAGGGAGCTTGATTCTGTCATTTCTTATTTTCTTTGTGCTTGCCTTTGTGGTTGTGGTGAACCATGAAGTATTTCATTGAATAATTATGTTTAAAAGAAAATAATTATACAAAACTACACAGTGCCACACACATGAATACATTTAATTGTCAAAATTTCTGAACAAAATATCTCCTAGGAAGAGCTTTACTATTACAATTTTCACACTTCAACAGCAATTATGTAAATAGCAGACTCTGAACCCAAATGTTACTTCTTTTCCAATGATTAGATGAGTTTTACAGCTAATAATTTTATTGATCATTGCCACTTCTATTTTTCAATGAAACCTGTGATACCCTATTGCCAATGTGAAAAATTAGACTTCTGAATAAGATACTTGACAAATACAGGGACCTACCAGTAGAAATCCAGTTGTTGACGTGGTCTTCTCATATGTTCTCAGTCACATCATATTTTTAAGATGATCTTTCTGTGTTTGGAAGTGAAGGCAACATTTTACGCAATTAGTAATATCTACTATAAGCTGCTAAATAGCATATCCTCTTAATGTGACAAGTAAGTATATTGTTAGCTAACATGAATAGTATAATCTCATTGTGGGAGTTAAATGATGAGATGAAATGGTCCATGAAGAGGAAATGTGGGTTACAGTTCCTTAGGTATTATAGACTATATCACTAATGAAGCAATTCGTTCTGTGTCCACTCACATTTCATTTGCTGCCATCAACAATTAAGAGATGTCGTAGTAAGGTCATTCCAGATTAACACCTTCTCTTTGCAAAGATCTTATTAAAATAGAGAGAAATTCTAATTTCTAGCCAAGATAATGTTAATTCAATGGGAGAATAAATATTGTGGAAGCAATTTGTGCAAGAGAAATGAATGTTAGAATCACTGCTCTCTTTTTACTAGAAGAAGTAATCCTTACATGGAAAGACATCCTACTGAAAATAGTAACAAGGCATGTTACTGTAGGAATTGGCTGGGTACCTTGGCCTAGTTAAGGAAGTGTGTCTTGTCTGAGCTTTGCACAGATGTGCAGACCCATAAATAAATTGAACAGAAAATAAGATTTCTCCCTTTGCTGTTTGCCAGTATTACAGCTAAACTACAAAGAAAGTAATTTCTCCAACCGTCATGCATTTACTTCCCAGTCATCCTCGGAAACTTGTAACAGTGAGGAGCGTTGTAATTGACATTTCATTCTAATACATTGGCTGCCTTGCCTGAATTCTGACTGGCTGATCAAGCTCACAGAAATCCAGAGTCTCATCATGTCTTGAACAATTTCAGTCCAGCCCTATGGCAATCTAAGCGCTTAACCAGCAAAATAAGACAGACAATATTGGGGGATTCTACTTTTCAAAATGCACAAGAACACAGTAACTGAAATAATCAAGTTGTCCTTGTACAATGCAATTCTTTTTCAACTTGTAAAGCCGAATGAAAGAAAGATTTAAAAGAATATACATGCCAATTTAAATAAGTAAATGCACAGACATGAATTCATCCCAACTATAACTTCATTGAAGTTATGTTTCAGATAAATTTAATCATATCACATTTTTTAAGGGAGGAAAAAAACCCAATGATCTTGTCTACAGATTTTGCATTACATCCAAGTTACTTGAAAGAAAATGTGATGCACATCAACTCATTCTTCAGGACTTTCCTAATAGATGTGTATAATATTACACAGACTAAAGTATTGATCTCCCAGGTCCTCCAGAAATGAAGTGTCATGTCTTGCAACTTGTTCTTCTTTACTATTCCATCATGTTTTCATTTACATGGGCTTCTTTTATTGAGAGTGCATTGCTTATATAATGAGCCCTTACTTCATCCTAAGTCTCTGAAAAATGTTCATTTTTTCAGCATGCTTTTTCTGTGTGTCTACGTGCTTTGTATCAGAAGTCCAAACAGAAGTTTACCTGACATGATAATTATGCAGATGTAAAGATTTTTAATGTCTTTTTTTGTATTTTGTTTGTATAAATCCTGGGGGATTTGGATAGGTTTCTTTTTCTTTATTTTTTATTTCTTTTTTTTTTTAAGCATTGCAGAGTATCAAAATCCATGCTAGCCTATTCAATAATAGCAGAACCACTGGACAGCTGTTTTCCAGTCTGCAAAATGCCTCATTAGTATTTGGCCCCTAACCACAGAATATTTACATATTTGTTTTTTTATTGTTGGACAATAAAATAAGGGGTCATAAATTCATCTCACTCCTAATAGAAGGAGCAAGAAACTCTCATAATCAGTAAAACACAGAAACTAAAAATAACCCTGCCTACCGGACTCCGGGAATTAGGGTTACTGCCCAAGTCTTGTATTTCTATATCAGGCTGAAAAGCATCTTGAAAGTCTAGCTGTCAAGCAGATTGCTGTGGAGGTGAGTGCAGGGCCAGGGTTTCTTACAGGCTCTGTGGGGTTTGCCACAGAGCCAAGAATCTTGAAACTCCAGCCCCGGAGTTCCTTGCTCTTGGGCACGGCTCAGGGGAGTGGGGTGAATAGAAATGGTTTTACCTTGTGTGAGAGACTGAAAAAGTTAATGTGTGTCTCAAACTTTGTAGCAAGACAAGGTCTTCACAGCAACAAGTTCTGCATAAAGCAACAATAAGAGAAGAAGTTAGCAGGATGTAGAAGGCTAGCTGCAGAAGGGATTAGTGGGATGCAGAACTCCTGTTGGAGGATGCAAAGTTCTGTGTTCTGATGTGATGAGCAAAACAACACCATATAGGGCCAAAGGACATACAGAGTCCATTGTAGGAAGGGTCTCCATGACCACCAAGACCCTCCGAAAAGACACTCTGCAACCACCTCTCACAGTAGCGCCTGTGCAGTGGGTCAACAGTCGCATAAGTCCTCCCTGAACTGTATAAAGACTCAAAGTGAGGGACCCATATGCTCACCCACCCCCAGAGATTGAATCCTGGAGATAGATCATTCTTGCCACATGCGTGCCCACCACCAGAGGACTGTCCCATCTGTCTCAGGACAATCGCAGGATCCAAGGGTGGTGATATTTTTCCTTATCTCTTTACTCTCCTGTCTCTCTTTACTCGTTTCCACCCCCCCTTACAGATTTTTGTAGTAAGAACCATCATTGCTAATGTTTTACATTTTCCAAGTTCAGATTATTTTCATTATAAATAAAAAGTGTGACTAATCCTTTGGTGTCGTTTCACCTTAATTTAGTCCAAGGGGATTTACAGAACTTTAGTTAGTCTCCTCTTGCCTCAGAGATGGGATGCGACACCTTGTCATTCCTCTATTAGGCCTCTGAGAATAAATGTCTGCTAGTAAATTAAAGGTGCCCCATGGCATTCACTGGCGTGAAGGTCAAAAAAGGCATAAAACTGCCTGTAAATAGAACATTCATCTCCTGCTCTGCAAGCAGGTCTGGTAAAGGTCTCTTAACCATCCTAACCCCTGAACTGTGCCAAGGAACTCCTTGGAAGCCTGTTAATTCATCCAGACCACAGCAAGGCCAGGGATGATTCCAGGGAGCTGATAGCATAGACAGCCAAGGGGGGCTTTTCCTGCCTGGGGAAAGGATTCTTCAACTTAGTATAACTTGGAAACATATGTTTAGCCCTGAAGATTTATCACTTTGATTCCCATATGAAGTCACACTTAGAAACTTGTGAAGAAAAATGTTTTTGGTTATTCTGAAATGATATTTCTATTATTTTGCCCCTGTGCATAATTTAAAAAATTAACGCGGATTTTATTCTAAAAAAGGAAGACATGCTATAGGCACTCTTAATTACTTGTGAGATCAATTTGTTTCTCAGTCATATAACTTAGGTGTCACCTTGAGCTCTCATTTCCTTAAGGGATATATTATATCTATGTTTTCTTAAAAGTCTAATGCTTGACAAACAATTTCAAGGGAATACTTTGCTGCCCTGTTACGTTTTAGCTGCTCAGAAGTATTGGTTCATGTGTATGCCTCAACTTGTGGAACCCTGTTGGGAATCAGAAGTTATCCTGGTGAGAACACTCTTGTGTGAATCACAGATAAATATCTCACATTTATCCTGGAGTTTGGAGGGGAAGAAAATGCATACAGAGAGTAGGATGGACGCTTGGTAACCTCTTTCCTTGCAGTATCCATCTGTATTCTCTTGTCCAGAAGCTGTTCTCTCTCATATTCTCTTCTTTGGTCTCCTTCTCTTTTGCAGAATTAATTTCCTCCTCTTTCAAGACTCTCCATAGCCTTTCTCAGTACTACCTACAAATTATCCAGCACTATTAAGATGTTAACTAAAATGTCCGATTGACTTGCTATGGTGAAATTCATCACTTTTCTTAAGTATTTTTGAAGGACCTTCCTATAAATATTATCAGTTTTATATTTTTTTTTCATATCTTGTTTTGTGTGTGTGTATTTTTTGCAATAACAAAATACAAAACCTTCTTTAAAAGTCTCCATAGCGCCCATGAAACACCTGATACCAGTCAAGGACCTTTTTGCCCTGAGATCATTTATCTGTCATGGTGATCATATCTTCATCTTGTGTCAACCCCTCCAGTAATCTAGAAAGTAGTTGTCTAGCCATGTGTGTCAAAGTAGACTATAAATATTGCTGAAGAGGGATTACTTTTGTCCTGTGTTCATATAGCATGTGGAACGATAGGAGTGTCACTGAGCCATGACATATTTTCTTTCCATATACAAATGCAAAACCAGAGTTCTGCAACAAAACAGACAACATGCATGGCAATCCTTACTTTCAGAGTCCTAGGACAGGTACTAAAGACTAGCTCCTAAAAAGAACCTTTATTTTAAAAACGAAGCAGATTGCTGCTTATACTACTCTGCAGAACCCAAAAAAACCTGTCTACAAGTTTTCATCGTGGTCTTGTGCAGATTAAATATTCTTTTAGATACTATGAAGGGGAGCTTGGGAAATGCTGAGTAGAGGAGCTTTATATAGTCTGGCTTAACTAACCTGATCTCTTTCTATGACAAGGTGACACACTTAGTGGATGAGGGAAAGGCTGTGGATGTGGTGTACCTGGACTTCAGTAAAACCTTTGACACCATTTCTCATAGCATTCTGCTTGACAAACTGGCTGCCAATGTCCTGGACAGGCAAGCTCTCTGCTGGGTTAAAAACTGGCTGGATGGCTGGGCCCAAAGAGTTGTGGTAAATGGAGTTAAATCCAGTTGGTGGCCGGTCACAAGTGGTGTTCCCCAGGGCTCACTACTTGGGGCCAGTGCTAATATCTTTATCAATGGTCTGGATGAGGGGATTGAGTGCACCCTCAGTAAATTTGCAGACGGCACCAAGTTTGGTGTTTTGGGAGTTTTAATCTGCTTGAGGGTAGTAAGGTTCTGCAGAGGGATCTTCACAGGTGGGGTCAATGGGCCAAGAGCAGTTGTATGAGATTCAACAAGGCCAGGTTCTGCACTTGGGTCACAATAACCCCATGCAGTACTACAGGCTTGGGGGAGAGTGGCTGGGAAGGGG
>NW_010297362.1:0-13831 GCF_000700745.2 Antrostomus carolinensis | reverse complement strand
GACCAGCAGGACTAGGGAAATGATTGTCCCCCTATACTAGGGTCTAGACCACAAGTCTCATGAGGAGAGGCTGAGGGAACCAGACCAGCAGGACTAGGGAAATGATTGTCCCCCTATACTAGGGTCTAGACCACAAGTCTCATGAGGAGAGGCTGAGGGAACCAGGGTTCTTTAGATTGGAGAAAAGGAGGCTGAGGGGAGACCTTATTGCTCTTTACAACTACCTGAAAGGAGGTTGTAGTGAGGGGGGTGTCAGTCTCTTCTCCCAAGTAACAAGTGGTAAGACAAGAGGAAACAGCCTCAAGTTGTGCCAGTGGACATTTAGATTGTATATTAGGAAAAAATTCTTCACTGAAAGGGTTGTCAAGCACTGGAAGAGGTTGCCCAGGGAAGTGGTTGAGTCATCAGCCATGGAGATATTTAAAAGACATGTAAATGTGGTGCTTAGGGACACAGTTTAGAGGTGGACTTGGCAGTGCTAGTTGACGGATGGACTTGATGATCTTAAAGGTCTTTTTCAACCTAAGCAATTCTGTGATTCTATGATACTATATCTGTAATGACATGATCTTTCATTTCTGTACTCTAGGCTAAATGTGGTCATTAAAATGTGAGGAATATTATAGAATCACAGAATGGCAGGGGTTGAGAGGGACCTCTGGAGATTGTCTAGTCCAATCTCCCTGCCAAAGCAGGTTTATCTAGAGCAGGTTGCACAGGACTGCATCCACGTCGGTTTTGAATATCTCCAGAGAAGGAGACTCCCCAGCCTCTCTGGGCAGCCTGTTCCCTGTGCTCTGTCACCCTCAAAGTAAAGAAGTTTTTCCTCCTCTTCAGATGGAACTTCCTGTGTTGCAGCTTGCACCTTTGTTCTGTTGCTGGGAACTACTAGAAAAGAGTCTGGCCCCATCCTCTCAACAGCTGCCCTTTTAGGTATTTATAAGCATTGATAAGATCCCCTCTCAGTCTCTTCTTCTCCAGGCTAAACAAACCCAGGTCTTTCAGCCTTTCCTCATAAGAGAGATGCTCCACTCTCCTGATCATCTTTGTAGCCCTCCACTGGACTCTCTTCAGTAGTTCCTGGTCTTTCTTGGACTGGGAAGCCCATAACTGGACACAGTACTCCAGATGTGGCCTCACTAAGGCACAGTAGAGAGGGAGGATAACTTCCCTCTAACTTCTGGCCACACCCTTCTTAAGGCACCCCAGAGTACCATTTGCCTCTTGGCCACGAGGGCACATTATTGGCTCATGGTTAACCTGCTGTCCACCAGGATTCCTAGGTCCTTCTCTGCAGGGCTGCTCTCCAGCAGATCAATCCCCAACCTGTACTGATGCATGGGGTTATTCCTCCTGAGGTGCAGGACTCTACACTTGCCTTTGTTGAACTTCATTAGGTTCCTCTCTACCTAGTTCTCCAGCCTGTCCAGGTCTCGCTGAATGGTTGCACAGCCTTCTGCTGTATATCAGCCACTCCTCCTCATTTTGTATCATCAGAAAACTGGCTGAGGGTGCACTCTGTCCCTTCATCCAGGTCATTGCTGAATACGTTGAACAGGTCTGGACCCAGTACCAACCCCTGGGGGACACCACTAGCTACAGGCTTCCAACTAGACTCTGTGCTGCTGGTCACAACCCTCTGAGCCCTGCTGTTTTGCCAGTTCAAATCCACCTCACTGTCCCCTCATTCAACCCACTCTTCCTGAACTTACTTACAAGGATGTAGTGGGAGACAGTGTCAAAAGCCTTGCTGAAGTTGAGGCAGACAACATCCACTGCTCTCCCTTTGTCTACTCAGCCACTCATGCCATCACAGAAGGTTATCAGATTGGCCAAGCATGATTTCCGCTTGATGAATCCATGTTGACTACACCTGATAACCTTATTTTCCTTCAGATACTTAGAGATGACATCCAGAATGAGCTGTGCCATCACCTTCCCAGGAATGGAGCTGAGGCTGACCAGATTGTAGTTTCCTGGGTTCTCCTACTTTTTGAAGGCTGGAGTGAGATTGGCTTTTCTCCAGTCCTCAGGCACCTCTCCTGTTCTCCAGGATCTTTCAAAGATAAAGGAGAGTGGCTTAGCAATAACATCTACCAGCTCTCTCAGCCCTTGTGTGTGCATCCCATCAGGGCCCATGGATTTGTGGGTGTCAAGTTTGCCTAAATGATCTCTAACCCAATCCTCATGAACTGAGGAAAAGTCTTCCTTTCTCCAGACTTTCTCCCTTACCTCCAGGGCCTGGGATTCCTGAGATCCAGCAGTAAAGACTGAAGCAAAGAAGACATTCAGTAACTCTGCCTTCTCTGTATCTTCTGTCCCCAGGGCACCCACCCCATTCAGCAGTGTCCCCACATTTTCCCTCATCTTTTTTTGCTACTGATGTATTTGAAGAAGCCCTTCTTGTTGTCCTTGACGCCCCTCACCAGATTTAATTCTAAGTGGGCCTTAGCCTTCCTTGTTGCATCCTTGCATACTCTGACAGTGTTCCTATATTCCTCCCAAGTGGACAGGCCCTTTTTCCACATTCTGTAAGCTTCCTTCTTCCATTTGAGTTTTTCCAAAAGCTCCCTTCTCATGCCTGTATATTTCCTGCCTCCTTTGCTCAATTTTTTACTCATAGGGATTCTTGAGGTTGGAGGTAGTGGTGCTTGAATATTAACCAGAATGGAGGGGTGCAAAAGGATCCACCATAGCCACACACACCCTTAAGGTGGTTGGCCTTCTGGTTCTTGTCATGGGAAGCAGCTAAAGAACATCTGCCTCTGCACTGGTTGGCCTGGGTTATTCCCCAGTTGGATGCAATTGCACAAGCATTGCCATTTTGGGCCCCACCCCCCAAGTCCTTCAGTTCTTCCAAAACAATATAATTGGAAGAATTATTAAGTTTAGCAAATCTACATCAGTTTCAACTCAACATCTTTCTCCTCCAAGGAAAAAAAAAAGGTGACAAAATTCAGCACAAAAATCAGTAATGCACTCTTGACTGGCCTTTCAAATTGTCACATTCTCGATATTAGTACTTCTTATTCTCAGATTTTGTTTGTCACATTCACAAAATTTGATTCTAGAAGCTCCTTTCAATATAATACAGTAGTAGTAGTAGTAGTAGTAGTAATAATAATAATAATAATAAATATAGCGACAGATTGAAAGATAAGTAAGGATATATAGTCCTGAAAGTGAAGCAGTATCAAGGAAAATAATTTGCTGCTATGGTAAGAAACTGTCAGTTTTCACACAAAAAATCATTAACTTTTTTCTCTTCTGAATTATAATTTTGGCACTTTCATATAACACCAAGGTAATAGATTTTCATTATATCCAGAGTTCAAAAACATTGGCTGTGGAAAAAGCAACAGGGCTCAGCTTAATAGGAGCCGACAAGCTGACCAAAGAGGAAGTGGCAGCATGGGTGGCACCATGGCTCAGTGGTTGTGACAGGCAATTAGTGAACAGAGCAGAACAGATGTAACAGGAGGCAGCAACAATTTACTGAAGCATTAGCTTGCTCACTCTGTAGTGCAGAGCACTGATACTGTTTGCTGGTACAAATAAATACTAATATGATTTTGGTAGGGGAAGAGAGGCAGTGTGCACAGTCATCTTATAGGACTGAAAAAACTTATCACAAACCAACAAAAAACCTCCCAAAACAAGCTCAGGTAGACTTAAGAGAAAAAAAAAAACCCAAACCAAGCCAATCTTCTGGGCTTTTGAAGAAGAGAAGTATATTCTTGCCTCATTACTGGATTGTAGCAAGCTTTGAAAAAATAGCATACTCCAGAGAACTTGTAATAGCATGTTCATCTTTCACAGCTCTCAAAGAGGATGCATAATGTTCATTTTATTTCCCCCTTGTCATTCTGGGACAGACTTACATTACTGCAACTCCTTGACGTGGTTGCTGGTTGGTGTGCTGATGTAGAAAGAAGACCCTGCTCTGTCCTCACTTGTGTGGTCAGAGAAGAGAGCAAGAGTCATGTGGGAGGCTTTTGTGATTACAAGTGTTTCCCTGTAATTTTAAAAATATAACCACAAAATTTGCACCTTGTCTTTTAAGTTTGTTTTTTAAAAGACAGCACAGATCTCACAGTGTGCTAAATTAAGTTAATCTACCTCAGAGAATTTATGAGTTGTGGTTCCAGAAGGATCTGAGTAGATTTCTTCAGTCTCAGAGGACAAAGCTGTCAATATGTAAAAGGAAGCTGAGACTGGACAAGTTACCATTTTCTGTTATACCAAGAGTTGTTGCAATTTTCCAAAAAGTAGCCATGAAACTATTATGTTGCTGTTAACAGCAGAAAGTATAACAACTTCATTATGTAAATTGACATAAATTCTATGTGTTATGAAAGCATACATTTTATTTAGAACTGGAAAAGCAAATGGTCGGTCTTGTGTGTACAGTCCATAGAAACACTAGTGACATCTCATATTGATAACAAAAACAACACAGTAATTTGCTTCATTCCCACAAAGATCGGGCATTTACAAATTACAAATTAGACCAATTGAACATAGGAGAAGGTTTACCTTCTGTAAGGACTGGACCTTAAGCGACTGCCTCCTACCACCAGGTGGAGCTTGAGAATAATTTTTATGGTGTCAGATAAAATAAAAGGTAATATTTTACTGTAGTTGTTTTTCTTTTGCTGAGAGCATGTTTTACAATAATGAAGACATGATTTGATGCCATTCACTTTGGGTCATGCCATTTGTGTACTGCAAAGGCTCATGGAGGCCAAAGTTACTGTAAGAGCCAAGAGGTTCTGTGTCTGCCTGTGGCTCCAGTTGGTTGCAGTGGAGCTAGGGATGATTTCTGGTAATCACTCACTGTTTCTGGATGAATTTCCATGGGGAAGAGCCTCTCCTATCCTCTTTTTGGCTCTCTATATACTTGAGATATATATTATTTTAATATGGTTTTATTAAAAAAGATAAAAACTCATTCATGTAAGCTAATACACACACAAAAAAATGAACTAAATTGGAACATTATGAAACTCTGAAGGTTTTCTTTAAAATTGGAAGAATCATATTAATTTGTGTCAAGGAAGTTTGTTTACAAAAAGATATATACATGTATGTAAAACACACACACAAAAAAAGGATTTTAGAGAATGATGCCTTCTCTACTTAAGTGAAAAGCTAATTCAGTTTCACTTAAAAGTGCAATTTCAAGTTGAGAAGAGGATGGGGAAGGGAGGGAGGAATATCCTAGCAAATGGATTAATGAGAAAAAAGAACAACAAAAACACAGGAAACAAATTAAGGAAATGGGAAAAATTGAGAATACAGAGCCAGTTTTTTAAAATGAGACAGAATGAGTAGCTAGTAGTAAGCCCTATATTTAGGTTGCACACAACTCTTCATTGTAAAGTATTTACATACCTATTATTTTAAGAAGCTGAAGTTTCTGCAATGTATGCATCAGGTCTTCTGATATTCATCAGAGAAAACTTAAGCTGTGGAAGTGCCCTTTCCTTGTCCTGCAAAATTTGGTTCAGGCTCTTCCTCAGAGCTAATCTAAGGTATGGTCATTTTCCTTCTGTCATTGGCATGCATCATGCAAGTGTTGGCTGTGGGCCAGCAAGCAGATGTCCCAAAGATCTCAACCAAGGCCAACGCCATCACTCCTGCTGCAGCAAGGAGCGATGCAAATGGCAGGTATTCTTCTCCCAGGTCCTGACTGCATGCTTGTCTTCCCAATCCTGCTCCTTCAGTCTCGTTTAGACCCTTTAGCTCATGTTGACTTTTTCCAGCTTCTGAAGGTGGAAAACAAAATATGCAGTTCAATCTTCACTGTTCTCCCCAGGCACATACCGCATCTGAGGTTTCTCTTTCTCAAGAGAAGTCTTCACTTGCTCTTAGCTAACTTGCTCAGTACTGTGTCTTAATATTGCTAAATGTTCAGTTCTCAAATCTTGATGGCACAATAACATTATAGTTATCTAATTTTAGTCTTTCTTTATTTAAGAAATATGTTTCCTAGGACCTTATTTAAGTTGGTTAAAACAAGGTTCTTGAGATCACAAAAAATGGCAAATGGGAACTGTCTGTTGTTCCTTAAATCTGGTGGGGTTTTTTGGGTTTTTTTTAATGCACTGCAAGAAAAGAAAAATTACAGAATCACAAAATCATAAGGGTCTGAAGGGACCTCAGGAGATCATCTAGTCCACCCCCCCTGCCAAAGCAGGTTCCCTACAACAGGTTGCACAGAAAATTGTCCAGGTAGGTTTTGAACATCTCCAGAGATGGAGACTCCACAACCTCTCTGGGCAGCCTATTCCAGTGCTGCAATGCCCTTACAGTAAAGAAGTTTTTCCTTAAGAGTATTTTATTAAACCAGGCATTTTAATTGGAAATGAAAGAAAAGTTTTTGGTTCTTCTTCTTCGTTAAGTTCTTCAGGTTTTCTGCAAATGTGTATATGGTGAGGTATTTAATTACACAACTAGCACTGTGTTTTCTACAGTGTCCCCTCCTTGTTTGGTGCTGAATATAGCTGGAGAAGAAAGTGGAACTACAGCTGGAAAAGGAACTGTAAATGAAGGCTTGAGTTTTTCACATAGTAGTTTTGTAACTCTAGGTAAAACCTACTAGAATTTACTTCTCCACCAAACTGTATAGTTTTGTATACTTAATTCTTGTAGCTGTTGCAGAATGGTGTTTACTTGTTGGGTAGCAATGCTCTCTCTTCAATTTGAACTTTAAAGCAGTATTGGAAGCTGGAGAGCTTTAGAAGGAGAAATAGGTAAGGATATTTTTTTTCTTTTTCATGTAAGCCTACTCCATAGAATTATAGAACCATAGAATGGTCTGGGTTGGAAGAGACCTTAAAGATAGACTAATGAGCAGAGACACCTTCCACTAGATCAGGTTGCTCAAAGCCTCATCCAACCTAGCCCTGAACACTCCCAGGGAGAGGACATCCACACCTTCTCTGGGCAACCTGTTCCAGTGTCTCACCACCCTCACAGTAAAGAAATTCTACCTAATACCTAAACTAATTCTTACCTTCTTCCAGTTTAAAGCCATTATGCTTTGTTCTATCACTACCTGCCTTGTAAAAGCCTTCTTATGGACCCCCTTCAGGTATTGGTGCCCCTGGCACTGCCCCCGCCGTGTCAGCCCCGCTTGAGAGATTGGCTGCTCCCTGAGGGGAATTGGCATCTTGTCCGCGGCCTCCCCTCGCTCCGGGACCTCCCCCTCCTCCTTCAGCATGCTCTCAGCTGAGGCACTTACCTTGCCGCCACTGTGCTCCTCGCTGACTGAGCAGGAATCACCTCCTTTGACCTGCTGGCCACGCTTCTTTTGATGTAGCCCAGAATACAGTTGGCTTTCTGGGCTACAAGCACACATTGCCATCTTATGCCCACCCAGCTTTTTATCCTCGGTATCCCCAAGTCCTTCTCCATAGGGCTGCTTTCAATGCCCACATCCCCCAGCCTGTACTGATACTGGGGGTTGTCCCAACCCAGCTGTTGGACTTTGCACTTGTTGAACCTCTTGAGGTTCACATGGGCCTACTTCTCAAGCTTGTCCAGGTCCCTCTGGATGGCATCTTCTCTTCTTATTGGCAAACCATGATGGTCCTCATAGGAGTACAATCCTGTTAAACCAAAACAGAGGTAACAGAAAGAACAGAAAAACTGTATGGCTGAGAATCAGTGAGGAGAAAACTAACATACACAGACAGTGTTAAGAAAATATATATAAATACACCCAAACAGACTTCAAGACCACAGGGGAAGAGAGTCCTACCACCAGCATAAAAATCTTCCTAGAGAAGAGCTCATGGAGTTGACAACTCTCTCAGCCTTTCTAATGAAAAAGGCTGGCACTGTCACCCTTGGGACTCTGAGAGGGAGAACACAGCACGAGACAAAGGGAGTAGCTACTACAAAGGGCTTTCTTTATAATTACCTTAACATGTTACCAGACTATGAATGATAGCACTATGGGAACTGGACTAAGCATTACTCTTTGTTGTATTTTGATTAGACTGTCAAATTAGACCAAGGATGAAATCTTGGATCTACATGCATATTGCATGTTCCCTTTTGCCTGTAATAAGACTTTGAGTGTAATAGCTGAAAAACTGAGAAACCTGGGCTGTTGCTGTGGCTACTTCCCTTGCATGAGAGTTCAAACTCTTTGGGGAAGGATCTGCTTCTGGGAAGTTGGAGGAGGAATACTGGATCTCCCAGAACTGTCCATCTCAGTTCTACTTGCATTTCTCACTGCTGGCCTTCCTTTAGCAGACATGGCCACAGATAAACCATAGCCACTTGCCCTTTAGACAGTACACACTACTGGGAAGCTGGAAGCCATCTCTGCTAATTGTTAAAAAAATAGAACAGGAATTAGTGAATTACAAAATTAATGGGTGTTTTGACTTTGCTTTTTCAATACCTTTGTTTCCCATCTATAATACAGTTTTGAGCTTCAGAAGCTATAAGGTTTAGCGTTACAGAAAAACTTTTGAGAAAATTGATATTGTATTGTAAATAAGATCTACAGTCACAAATACAGCAATGCAATAACAAATTAGAGAGAGCTCTGTCTGTTCTAAATATGGAATTACACTGGAATCCTTTAGAATAAAACTGTATATTATCCAATTTTCATAAGGGAACTCAAGGCTATCAGCTATTAGCTGATATCAGCTGATAGTTATCACAAGATTATTGTTACAAGGGAATTCATATATAGAAAGTAAGTGAATGAAACCAATCTTAAATCTCATGAAGATTGACTTTGCAATCTTAATAACATTTCTTAACAGAGAGTTTGCTTTTGAATCCACTTTTCTCTTAATTAAGCCGAAAAACCCCCTGCACCTCTTTTCTGGGCTAATGCATTGCAATACTTTTATACCTCTTTGTTGTATTATAAATGCCATTGACACATTTTGCAGTGCAAATCTATTACTGGTCTGACTTGAAATATATATGAACATTTTTGGAGTATCTCAGAACGTGCCTTTTCTTTTTGTGCCCCACAGTATTTTTTTTTTCCGGTTTTTATTTATTACTGTCAAATGATCTTTTCATGAAACACAAACTATTAAATCTTTAAAAAAAAAAAAAATCCATGAGGTGGCAGCTCTCTCTGAGAGTACTTTCACAAATACAAATCATATTCTTGCTGTGTTATCAAGCTATGTCCTAGATGATAAATTCAGTCTCTTTCACAGATAACAAGTTGTCTTCCTGCTCAGCAATTCTAGACAGGCCTATGAGGTCTATAACCTCTGAAAATACTTGTTTCTGAAGTCTGGCACAGAAAAAAAGGACACCTGGTCTAACCTTGGAGAAATACCACAGGCCACAATCATTGATTTTTGTAATACTTCTGATATATTAAGTTAAAGAACAGGTTATTTCCAAAAATAGAGATGCCATTTTCATACAATATCTTTGGCCTCTAGAAAAATAAGCTGTGACTCAGGGGATCAGAACTAAATTAGAAACTCCAGGAGACTGTAACTTCAACCAATTTTGGACATGTAGCTAGGGAGAAAGTAGAGCAAGAGAAACAGTTTAATCTACCTACCAATCGCCATGAGACATATTTGCAGCAATGCATGTACCACAGCTGGGTACCAGGCCATGAAGGGTATGTATCCAGGGGAAGCTGGATGCATGGCCAGCCCATGCATTGACTAAATAGAAGAGGGAAGCAGAAAATGTTAGTGGGATTTAAATCTCTGAGGTGGAAAAGAGAGGATGAAGAAAAAGAGTAGATGTGAAGGCCCAGGCTTCTGAATCAAACTACCCTGAGGTTCCCGGTTCAAAAATTTTATTCAGATAAGTTAGTCAGCTCGTTTGGACAGCAGCATAATATTCTGGAATTCACCTGTCACTGTTCTGTCCTACAGACTTGAGGATTCAAGCATCCTTTCCTGTCTTCATTTTAGGTCATGATTATCCACCACAAATTGTTTTGACTATCCAGTTCTCTTATTTCATTATTCACTTCTGTGAATCCTCCCCATGGATCTTATTGATCATTCCATTAATTTCAAGTGTGAGGCTGCTCTGTTTTGCTGCTACTCTTGCTTTTATGGTGCAATTCAAGTCATCAAGTGCTGTTGTGCTGCAAGTTGTTCATGACTGCTGTAGTAAGACACAGACAGAAAGTTGCTACAATACCAAACCTCCTTTTTCAGG
This sequence comes from Antrostomus carolinensis, assembly GCF_000700745.2. Classification (NCBI taxonomy): domain Eukaryota; kingdom Metazoa; phylum Chordata; class Aves; order Caprimulgiformes; family Caprimulgidae; genus Antrostomus; species Antrostomus carolinensis. The sequence continues at coordinate 3,655 of NW_010297362.1, read as the reverse complement.
AAGAAGACAGAGCTCTTTAAGACAATAGCTGGAAACAGAAAGAGGAAACACTCATGGTGACAGATTTCAAAGCAAATGGCATTTAACTTGGCAGAAAACTCAGGAGCCAGAGAAATGCGGCCCTAACAGTGAAAGGAGATATGGCTAAGTGGAACAAAACTGATTGGAGGAACAGGTTTGGAAACTGTGAACATGAAGACTGCAGTTAGGCAGGAAAAATAGGGCTATGTCCTCTCTTTGCTGATGACACCAAGCTGTGTGTTTTGGCCAGCATGCTGAAGGGACGGGATGCCATCCAGAAGGACCTTGACAGGCTTGAGAGGTGGACCTGTGTTAACCTCATGAACTTCAACAAGACCAAATGCAAGGTCCTGCACCTGGGTTGGGGCAATGCCAAGCACAAATGCAGGCTGAGCAGAGAATAGATCGAGAGCAGCCCTGAGAAGAAAGACTTGGGAGTACTGGTGGATGAGAAGCTCAGCCTGAGCCAGTAATGCACACTTGCAGCCCAGGAGGCCAACTGTATCCTGGGCAACATCAAAAGAAGCATGGCCAGCAGGTCGAGGGGGAGGTAATTCTGCCTCTCTACTCTGCTCTGATGAGACCCCACCTGGAGTACTGCTTCCAGCTCTGGAGTTCTTAGGACAAGAAAGATATGGACCTGTTTGAGTGGGTCCAGAGGACGGCCACGAAGATGTTCAGAGAGCTGGAGCACCTCTCCTGTGAGGACAGGCTGAGAGATTTGAGGCTCTTCAGACTGCAGAAGAGAAGGCTCGGGGGAGACCTTATTGCGGCCTTTCAATACATAAGAGGGTCCTACAGGAAAGACAGGAACAGACTTAGCAGGGTGTTTAACGATGAGACAAGAGGTAATGGTTTTAAACTAAATGAGGATAGATTTAGACTAGATGTAAGGAAGAAATTTTCATAATGAGTGTGGTGAAACACTGGAACAGGTTGCCTGGAAAGGTGGTAGAAGCCGCATCCCTGGAGACATTCAAGGTCAGGTTGGACAGGGTTCTGAGCAACCTGATCTAGTTGAAGATATTCCTGCTTACTGCAGGGTGGTTGGACTAGATGACCTTTAAAAGTCCCTCCAACCCAAAACATTCTATGATTCTATGGTTTGCACTTACAGTGTGGGAGCTCTATTATCATCCTGTGTTTACAGACTTGCAAATCATTTTTTATTCTATATATAGTTCAATATATACTTATTATCATTTTAAACTAAAAGTAACTTAAACCAAACCTCACTAGTAGACAATTGCCATCATATCTAAAAGAAGCATAAGCTGGGACAAACATAAACAAGTCCTGAGGCCTTGGATTCTCATCCAATACAAAACCTATGGTCTTTGACTACTGTCAGCATTTGTATTTATTGGGATAAAAGGCAAAGGCAGACTAGGAACCAGAAAAAAAGGCCATTTCTTTACTCTGGAAATATTTAGCTCAAAGTGGCTGCCTACTGTACCTGTATAGATAGCTAGGGATCAGCTCCTGTAGATCAAAACCCAGCATCTGAAGTCACACACAGAGCTAAATAGGAGTAGATAGTTCATGTACACATCTGAAATGATCATTTTTCTTAGTGGAAAGGAGTAAAGAACTGACCTGTAGTTAATTATGTAATAATGTAACTGGAGAGTACCGGGTAATACCTATGCAAAAAATGGGATTAAGGTTGTCAAGGCAAGAACAGTTGTGAAAACTGATTTAATTATTAAATTTTGGAGTTTATTTACAACATTTTTAACTATTTCAGTGTCATTCTTTATGTTTGTGTTTTCCTGCTTTTCCAGTCAAGACACTAGCTCCTTCCTTGATATTGATCCCTTGAAATTATATCATATAAAACTCTAGGTTTCTAGTGGATTTAGACCTTTAGCACCATAGCATAGAAATCTACCACTTAAACTAATAAAATAACCATTAACAGTTAAAAATTATTATTAGAAACATACACTTGACAAGTACATGAAGGTTTTTTTCAACTGTACCAGGTCTGGCTGGGATGGAGTTAAGTTTCTTCATAGCAGCCCATATGCTGCTGTGGTTTGCATTTGTGGATAAAATGTTGTTGGCAGCATAACAAAATTTTGGTTATTTCTGAGCAATGCCTGTACAGCATCAAGACTTTATCTTTTCTCCCTTCTTCCCTCTCCATCATAAAGCGAGTTGGCTCAGGGTTGGGTAGAAGTTGAGAGAGGGTACAGGGAGGACAGTGGACCCAAACTGACCACAGGGGTATTCCATACCATGGGATGCTGTGCTCAGCAAGGAAAACTCAGGAAAAGGAGGAGGAAGGAGACATTTGTGCTGATGGTATTTGTCTTCGAAAGCAACCATTACATGTGCTGAGGTCCTGATTTCAAGGAAGTGGCTGGACGTATGCCTGCTGATGGGAAGTAGTGAATTAATTCCTCTTTTTGCCTTGCTTGTGTGTGCAGCTTTTGCTGTCCCATTGAGCTGTCATTATCCTGCTCCATGAATTTTCTCACCTTCCTTTTATTTTCTCCTTATCCTGCAGTAGAGCGAAGTGAGTGAGAGGATGGGTGGATGTTTAGCTGCTGGTTGGGATCCTCACATGACATTTACAAATGAGAAAATAGTTAAATATCCTGAAATGAGCTCTACAGTTTTGAAAGACCTGCACAAGTGTTTTCAAGTCACCTCCATCCTTAGTCTTCTATTTTCTCCTTTGCAGCATTTGTGCTTTTGCTTCCTCTGCTTCCTCTTTTATTCCCTTTGATTTCTCTCTTTCTCCAGTAAAACAGCTTTCCAACTCTCATGGTATCTTTCTGCCTTTATAAGTTTCATGTCTTCTGTTTTTTTCCACCCATCACTAGCCCTTCCAGTCTTCCCCTCTGGTCTACTGAAGTTCCCAGCTTCCCCAGTTCCTCCCTATTTTTTTGTTTTTCTGCAAAACCAGTATTTTCCTCCTTGGCACTAGGAACAGCACCAAGGTCACAAAATAAATTGTCTCCTTGTCCAAGAGTTTGCTCTATCATTTGCTGGGTGGTGCAGTGGTTGGGAAAATCCTGTTCCAGCCTGTCTGTGGGCTACCATGAGCTCACTCATTTAAGTGAAATTATTTTTCCAAATAACAGTTCCCTGTTCATTGTAAAGCCCCGCCCTTCTGATAATTCTTACTTTGTCCCAGGCTCTGTTTAAAGTAAACTGTTCTCTCTGAGAAAAAAAGCCTGAGTGTCAAACAGAAGTTAGTTTGCTTCAGGGATGAGAGACTACGAAGAAGTCCTGCACCACACTTAGCTCTCTCTTGATCCCAAAGAACACAGGGGATCCCGAGACAAGCACCATATGGCATAGACTTGTCCAGTCAGCTTTAAAAAGGACAAACTCTGAATGGGATGTGAGCTGTTCTGCATAACTCTACCCTGGAGGTCCTTGGAAAAAATTCTGATGGTATACCCGAAAGGCCAAAAGGTACATTTAAGTTGGGACAACAGTAGTTAGGTATCCTGTTTTTTGCTAGGATAGGGTTAATTTTCTTCTTAGTAGTTAGAAAGCGCTGTGTTTTGGTTTCAGTGTGTTATGAGAAGAATGTTGATAAGGTACAAGGACAAGGTGTTTGGGTAGTTTGCAAGTGCGGAGGACTAGGGGAAGTGCAGTAGTTAGCAAAACCCAGAAC
>NW_010297361.1:0-2607 GCF_000700745.2 Antrostomus carolinensis | reverse complement strand
CCAGCCCTGACCCAAAGCTGGTGCCATGTTAACCCTGGATCTCAGCAGAAGCAATTAGCTCATGCGCAGTACCAGGCTGAGGTGGTTGCACAGCCTGAAGTTCAGAGCTCACTCACATCCCATCAGCTAAAAACAATTTAAAAAAAATTCACAGTGTGCTCAAGGACAGACCCACTGCTTGAAATCTCAACTGTGTGCCATGTCATGAGCAGGAAAATGCACAAATGTTCCTTGTTACCTTATTCACTGTCTCTCCAGTAAGCTGCATGGATTTGTGCTCTTGCTGGAGTTCATCTTCTAACATCTGATGAACGTGATCAAATTCATCCTTGCAAGGAAAGAGATTTTAATAAATCAGCCCCCCCAGAGAGCATGTTGACACCAGCCTGTGGGATTTTCAGTTTCAACATGTCTTGATTAGAAGGAGTTTTGTAACCACACCTCATATCTGAGGAGAACATTTCAACCAGAGTTATCCCAAATCCTTGTCTCAGCCAGTACTGGGAACTCTGCGGGTTCACTACTTTTTTAAAAACCTGTGCTCTCCTTGGCATCCTCCTTCTAGAGCCTGTGGGCTCAGCTTTGTCCAAAGACACGTAGTGGGGCTGAGCATCCTTGACTCATAGAATCATAGAGTCCCAGACTGGTTTAGGTTGGAAGGGACCTTAAAGCTCATCCAGTTCCAACCCCCCTGCCATCAGCAGGGACACCTTCCACTAGACCAGGTTGCTCAAAGCCTCATCCAACCTGGCCTTCAACACTTCCAGGGAGGAGCAGCCACAGCTTCTCTGGCCAACCTGGGACACTGTCTCACCACCCTCACACCAAAGAATTTCTTCCTCACATCTCATCTAAACCTCCCCATTCCCCCTTGTTCTGTCACTCCCTGCCCTTATGAAAAGTCCCTCCCCAGCCTTCCTGGAGCCCCTTCAGGTACTGGGAGGCCACTAGAAGGTCTCCTTGGAGCCTTCTCTTCTCCAGGCTGAACAGCCCCAACTCTCTCAGCCTGTCCTCACAGCAGAGCTGCTCCAGCCCTCGCATCATCCAGCCCTCAGACTCACTTTATCAGAGTGACACTGGGTTACTTCCCCACGTCCCTTTCTTTTGAACCACTTATCGAGCCAACAGATCCCCACTCCCCTGCAGCCTGCACACAGGAACCAACATCAAGGATTTGCTAACGCTCAGGAGATTGGTTGTCATTTATATTTTACACCTTGGCTCTGAGAAACCATTTCCCCACAGGTATATTAGAGATGACAACACAAAGAGGCGTGTTTGTACCCCGGCTTTTTGCATCAGCGAGGATGCATCAGGGAAAAAAAAAAATAAAATCAATTATTCTTGTGCAGTCTAGCTAAAAACTGCAATCATTTGTGTACCAGGTAGGAACATACCTGGCCCTTCTGTCTAAGCATGAAACAAACACGTAACAGGTCATTTGAGAAGAAGAAAGGCGACACGTTCCAGTAAACAGAGTAACAAGAGCAATTAACCTATTAACCTGTGACACTGCTGTGACTCTAATGATTCTGTAAAACAAGGGTGATGCGACCCAAACAATGAAGTGCTTCATCAGCAGCTTCTAGTTCCCAAGCATGGACAGCAATGACATCATCAGGGGAGAGAAAAAAAAACAGTCTGCTTCAGAGAAACGGTTTTCCCAGAAAACAGATCTCCAGTGTATCTTTCACCTGGTTTTAAAACACACACAAAAAAAAGGTGCCCATATATAAAAGAATAAGAACTGTAGAGAAGTTGTGTTTGATTAGAAATGAGGAGCATTAAGCTTAGATTGTGTTCTGATCATACAAGAACATATTTCTTGTATGATATATGTATGTATATATACATGTATGTATATCCCTGTGGTCAGACAGTGTCCCAGGTTGGCCAGAGAAGCTGTGGCTGCTCCTCCCTGGAAGTGTTCAAGGCCAGTTTGGATGAGGCTTTGAGCAACCTGGTCTAGTGGAAGATGTCCCTGCTGCTGGCAGGGGGGTTGGGACTGGATGAGCTTTAAGGTCCCTCCAACCCAAACCAGTCTGGGATTCTGTGATTCTATATTTTCCTTTAACAAGGCTCATTCCTCCACACAGCTGTGTGAAAAGCAGGTAAAAATCAGGTACTTACAGCCCTGTCTACCTAGGAGGAGACTTTGGCACCACGTACCAGGAGGAATTCAAGTAAACTCCACTTTGTTCTTCACGTATAGACAGCTTATATTATCTCCATGAACAAGATTTTGCCTTGGCTCTGTCCTTCACCCAGCCCAGCTGCAACAAGACTCTCTCCATCTTTATCCAGCCATCAAGAGTGGTCTTGTTCATTGAAAGATGTACATCTTTCTACAGAAACATGTTCATTCCAGGATCGTTAGAACAAAGAGTCCTGAGAGGGGACTGCTGGGAGAAGTCAGCCACATTCTCAAGAAGGATGAGCTCCATGAAAAAAGGTTTGGATTCAACACCAGAGTTGCAGGCATCTGCCTCCTGCCCTGGCCCTACTTCCCTCACTCAGCCATGGCATTGAAGGAAGAGCCACGTGTCATCAGTTCTGTATCATCATTTTGATGATGTAAAGCTGGGAGGAGTGGCTGACACAGCAGAA